>NW_006262022.1:1914112-2077151 GCF_000493195.1 Citrus x clementina
CTAGTTTCTTAAAATATTTCTTTTATCAATATCTATTATTTAATTATTAGTGAAGTGTATACTTTACCCTATATCACTTGCACTATGAATAAATAGATGAAAACAATAATTTTGTAACAATATTTCTATTAAGTTGCAACATTCTCATAATAATAAATTTAGTTTGAACCGAACATTATGATTATGAAAATGTTTCGCTATAATAACTCCAGCACAAAATATTATGAAAATGTTTATATTATTTTTTTCTTTCCATTTTTGCTATTATCTAATTTAGTCGACGCTGAATCATTTTTTTTTTCCTGAATATGTCCCTGTATACAGGAAGTAAATTAAATGAAAATAAATAATTATAAAGTAAATAAGAGAAATAAAGGAGGCGATATGAAATAGTGCAAGCAATCGAATGGTCATTTCACATGCCAAAGCCATATAATTAGATTAGATAACGTCACAAATTAATACAAAGCCTAGTTGATTTCCACCGACCGTCTGAATGGTTTACACGTGTTGTTGCAGAATTACGGTAATCCATTTTGAATGGTGTCCACCGTCTAGCCTAGGCACCACATCTACAAACAAATTAATTGAAATCATTTTAATTAAAAACATACATACCCCGTATACAAATAATTATTCATTATAATAAGATGGAGAAATATAACGACGGTGGCTGCTGCCATCACGTCACCTTCATAGACCAAGATGGTCACCGGAAAACCTCAACAGTGCCGGTGGTCCAAGAACTTGCCCGCCAAGGGCTAACCCAATTGCCGGAGAGGTTCATACGTGCCCCCTCTAAGAAGAACCCAATTGACGATGACTCCCACAGTTCAGGCGTCTCACCAAAGGCACTTCCTGTGATAAACGTGGCTAAATTAAGGGCAAAATCGTCAGATCCCGAGGGTCGAGCTGAAGAGCTAGCCAAGCTAGCCGGTGGTGTTAGAGACTGGGGCTTGTGTTTGATTACGGAACATGGCATAAGCTCTTGTGTTTTGCATGGAGTTAAGGACGTTGTGAAATCATTTTTTGGATTGTCTTTTGAAGAGAAAAAACAGACCGTTGGATCGTATGGGAAGATTGATAATATGGGATATGGCCGGAATTTTGTGAAGTCGGAAGATCAGCCGTTGGATTGGATTGATCGTTTGACCATGAAGGCAGCTCCTGTGGGAGGAGATGAAGGGCTCAATGTTTGGCCTCAGAAACCAGAGAATTTTAGGTACGTTAACTAAACGCCTACTTAATTATTTTTTTGCTGTTTGTTTTCAATTAATTTTGTGATGAACAAACAAACTCATCATTAAGAAATTCAATCGAACCATTTTGCTGTCTTAAGCTCATCGTAAAGAGCAATTTCAGGGGAAAAAAATAAAAAATAACAAATAGAAAACTAAATCGTCGAGGACAAATTTGACATAAATATTTACATTTTCAAGAGTCATTTTCTAACCTTGGATTTGGCATTATTATCACAAGTCAACTTTTAATTTTAGCATCGGGAGACGAAACAAGTCTAAAATGGCTAACGATTTTGACATCAAAGCGCTAGTGGAAGATTACTTTTTCCTATCTTGTCAAATTATATTAAACTCTCTTAATTAAAATAATTGAACCACCTTTATGGCTTGGCTCATTGCTCAACCACATTATGTGGATGAGTGAATGTACGCCAACTGATGCAGATTTATGGAAAAAAAATAAACTAAAATAACATCAACACAAGGATAGTCAATTCCACACAAGGTTACTTACGTATAGAACTCCGATTTTGTTATTTGTTTATATATACGCGCGCATATATATATATATGGATGTTTTTATTTTTTTATACGAATATACTTTATATTATAGGGTTTTAAAAAGTTAATTTTTAGCACATTTAAACTCTATAGTTGAAGAGCGTGTTTATATTAAAAAAATACAGGTATCACACTTGAATATAATAATAATAATAATTCTTTGGTAAAGATATTCTCATTTTAACAAAATAAGGATACTACTAACAATTAAAAAATATATTTTTTAATATATTAATAGATAAAAAAGTACAATCTTCAATATATTAAAATTTATTTTAACGTGTATCTTTATTTTAACAAAACGAGGATGGCCTCAGTGTGTGTGTGTGTGTGTGTCATTTTCAGGTGTGAACACCTGCATTATTTTTAATGCAGACATACTTTTAAACCATGCAGTTTAAAAAAGTCAATTATTAAATTAATTATAAAATCACGTGGTTTTAAATAATTAAAAACTAGTGTTTTTAAGCTCCGCAATTTTAAAATGTGTCCGAATAAAAAATAAATACAGACGTCCGCACTAGAAAAGGCGAGTGTATATATATACACACACATACACACATCGTGCATGCATGAGAATTTGTAAATATAATTTTTATATGCACGCAATTGTCATCTTATCCAGTGATGGAATTAGCATTGGGCATGTAGGGGCAGCTGCCCGTTTAATTAAAAAATCTTCTAAATTATATCTATTATTTAAGTCCTTGCTCCCGTAAAAATAATTAAATTTTCCAATAATAGTTGAAAAAATTAAACCCCTGCTCCTTGTGAAATTAATTTAAATGGCTTATGAATTGAAGAAGTGATCACTTACATTGAATTCATTATTAAATTATCTCGAGCGAACTAAATTTCTGGCTCCGTCGCTAGCTACTCTTATTACCAGGAGCATTCAGTAGTTGAACAGTAAATTATGTTTCTTTGTGTGCGTGGCAGCGTGGGTAGGTTTGAGTCTTCCCAGTTCATCACTATGATAGTATTGAATATTAATTTAAGTTGCTTAAATTTTATTTAAATGTAGTAATAGCTTTCTAATGACCTAAGTCTTTCGTGTGAACTATCATGGAGGTTCTGTAAATCTATAATTGCAAAAATTAATGGATATTTATAATGCAACAGAAGCGTAACTTTGTCTCAGAATTGCAATGCGAAAGCACAAGAGAGGACTCATCATTTATTACTGAATCAATCTTTAAATTGTTAAACTTCTTACGTCCAAAATCTAAATGCTTTGTGATAAGTCAACATATTATCAACATATACTATCATTGCAGGCAAGTGACAGAAAGGTACGTCTTGGAAGCAAGAAAAGTGTTGGACGAGTTGCTGCAAGCCCTGGCAGAGGCATTATCGCTGGAAAGAAATGTTTTTGTAAAATACTTTGATCCCACTAATAGTGAGATTAATGTGAGAGTAAATTACTACCCTCCATGTCCGAGGCCTGACCTAGCACAAGGCATTACGCCTCACTCAGACGCCAGTGCGTTGACTCTCTTGATGCAATTTGACGCCACCGGTGGGCTTCAAGTGCTAAGAGATCAGAAATGGCTAACACTGCCGTGGCCAACCGATGCATTGCTAGTGAACGTGGGAGATTTTCTTGAAATTATGAGCAATGGGTGGTTGAAGAGCCCATGGCATAGAGTTGTGACACAAATGGAAGTGGAAAGATTCTCGGTGGCTTTGTTCTATAACCCGCCATCATGGACCGAGATCGTGCCGGAGCCGGTAGACGATTCTGCTGGACAAGATGGTGGTGGTGGTTTCAGGAAAGTGGTAGTTGGTGATTATTTGAAGCATTTTTATGAAATTAGTCCCACTGAGGATAAGCAAGCCATCATGTATGCTAGGGTTTAAAGAAATCGTTAATTTTGAATTTATGCAAGATTTTCAGTGTTGTGGTTATTCTTTCCTGGCAATTAGATCTTATATTTTGAACCTTTTATAATTAACTAAAATTTGGCTACAAATAATTTATGTGCCTAATTAATTGTACGAGACCGAAGCCCAAATTGTAGCAGCACGCAAATAACATCGGAAGTTATTATAATATTACATTACAAATCTATGTATCGGTGATGATACAATTTAAATATTTGTCCCTGAGTAGATTGGAATAAGGGTAATTTTTAGGAACCTCCCCTGAAGTTAGGTGTATTAACACCTAGATAAAATATAGTGATGTAATTATATATACCTCCCCTATAGTTAATATAAAAATACGTATAGCGTTAGATAGAAGGGTAAATGTGTAAAAATATATTTAAAATTAAAAATATTTATTTTTACCAAATCATTAAAAATTTGACCCACTTGCTCGTTGTTGGCCCAAACTTGACCAATCAGTCATGGCTCCACCGGCAGCTACTGGTGGTGCTTTGCCATTGCCGTAGTCCTCTCCTCACACTGGCGACCAACCCCATTCATGGCAACCTTTGAATCAACTGTGTCCACCAACACACATTAACCCAAGTACACGGCTTTTTGAAGTGTCTCTTTTGCTTTGTGTTTTCTCTTCACTGAGAAGATTCGTCAGCTAATATAATAAGCTTTGTTGCCTTAGATTTGAGATTACAGAGACTTGAGCAGATGTGGTTGTGATGTGGGCTTTATTGTATTTGACTAATAGGCAAAACACATTTTATTGGCCTACAAGGATGGTGCCTTTTTCTTCTTGTTGGGGAACTTCGTGAAGAATCCAGCTTGCTTCTTTCTTCCTTATCTTTCTTCATTTTAATTCATTTTTTGTAATTTATAATAACTTTTTGAGATTGAATTATTGGCTTCACGTGTAAATGAATGGTATTTGGTATGTCACAAGTGCATAGTTATTCTTTTTTTTTTTAATTTATTTTTTCTGATGTTTTTGTTGTTGGAATTAATTTCTCAAGGGCACCACTCCCCATTGGATTTGCTGTGTTCATGGTACACTTGGCCACAATCCCAATCACCCGCACTAGAATTAACCTAGCAAGGAGTCTCGAGGTTGCTGTTATTTACAACAAGGACAAGGCCTGGGATGACCAACGGCTCTTCTGGGTGGTGGTGCTTTGCCACTACCGGAGTCCTCTCCTAACACCGGCGACCAACCCCATTCACGACAGCCTTTGAATCAACAGCGTCCACCAACACACACTAACCCAAGTAGGCTTTTGTCTCATCACAACCCCCACACCCCCGCCACCCCTTTGGCCATTGCTGACGCCACCCAACAGTCGCTAACATCACCATTAAAATGGGTTCAATGGAATTCTCACTGCCAGCGGAATTCTCAAAATTATATCTAATAATTTATTATTTCAGCAGGAAGGATATTTTAGTAATTTTAAATATTTACTAACGGTCAACTTAATTAGTAACTTACGGCAAGGAGGTATGTGTAATTACATGGATACATTCCATCTAGATATTAATACACCAAACCTCAGGGGAGGTCCCTAAAAATTACCCATTGGAATAATGGAAATGAAAAATATTTGTTTATCGAATAGACGCCTTACAATACTTAGGTTTAATGTTCGTTTAGTTTTTATATTTTAAGTTAATTGTCAATTTAATCTTTATATTTTGAAAAATATCTCAAGATATCCATACTGTTAAAATATGTGATATTATTGCCATTATTTTTCTTTGTTGTTACAATAATAATACCCTTACTACAATCTTGAGAGCATTAGCTAATTACCCATAAAAAATTTAATTAGCAAATTGATCAATAATTATTAATCTAAAAGAAATAGTATTTTTCATACTATTACAACAATCTTTTTAATAACTATTTATAAATAAATGAATATCAACCAACTTAAATTTACATGTAATATCTTACTGTCATGCTAACGATTACCTATAAAAAAATTTTAAGTTACCAGATTAACTCCAAAAGTAAAATAATAAAAAAATAATTTTATTTTAGTGTTAAATAATAATAATAAATTTACTTTAATTTTTATTTTAACTTTAGTGTTAATTTGATAAATAAACATTTCTTCTTTTCATTAATGTCAATAGGAATATTATAGCAAGGATATTATTGTAAAAGAAAAAAGAAATTAAGGGAAAGAACGACACATGTTTTCTTAAGGTATTTTTTAGAGTGTAAAAACTAAACAGACATTTAACTCAAAATATAATTAAAACTAAATGAACATTTGTCCCAATACTCATTAAAATTAACAAGCATTCAATTTTCTTCTAGCAACTTTCTTTTAGAGTAGAATTACTATTCTAATTACTATATTCTAACTCATTATAATAATGACTTATTATCATTAAATTTGAAAATTTAGAATTATATTATTGTGCAGTTGATTACTGTTTTTATTACAAATCAACACTATTTTATATATTTCAATATGAAAAAGAACAGAACGTTTAGATTCATTTCAACTTTTGAAAGAAAATCAACGGCACCAACCCTTTTCACTAAAATATCATGACTAAATTCTGGAAATTACAAGTTATTAATAATAAGTACATATAATTGTTATTGCCATATACGAGAAGAGAAATTTATTCAACTTTGTTTATGTACATGTCCTTCATGTTCTGTTCATGAACTTCTACTCGGATGAATCAATATAAACTGCTCAGTGCAATCATGAATTGTGTGTCGGTACCTAGAACGTGAATATGCAATATTGTTGCATTGAAATGTTCCATAAAATGGTCAATCTTCTCGCCCGCTTGTCTTTTTTGTTTGCACCACAGCGTTATTGTTGAAGATGGTACTTATATGAATAATTTTACTTCTACTACTCACAGTCTCACATGGTAAGTTTGATTTCATGAAAGAGACATTTTCTCAAAGGATGAAAATAATAGTGACTTTGTTACCACGTACCTATGATTTAAGAAGACTGGGCATTTCCTTTTCATTTTTCATTTTTCCTTTCAATTTGTATACCATCGTGAGTGATAGGCTTTTTATGGAATTTATATTTCCCGCACCTTTAGAAGATCCTAGTCCAAAGACGCATTTATCATAATATGTACACATATAAGCTAATTAACTTATATTTTTATTTAATAACCACTCGTCACAACCTTATATTTTACTAGGCATGAGATGAAATTAGCATCAAACCCATGGGATGTCCATTTTTATGAATCAGTAGTATAAAAAAGAAACGATAAGTCAAGAAGAAAAGTCAGCCTTCGTGCACAATTTCATCAAAGCATAATTAATTTTCTAGCCACCCAACTGTCGTAGAAAATCTGGTCAAAGAAGTTGGAATTGCACCCCTATTCCCCTGCTCTGAGGGAGTCTTTACTCACTCTCACCTATTTGTTTCACGACAGATAATCAACACTAGAATGAACAACTAATACGTGGTCCACTGACAAGCTAGGAAGTTTTGAAAGCAATCTAACCCTACTTATTATTATTATTAAGATATCTATTTTTATATCACCCACTGTGATTTTTGTAATCTTCAATATCATTTTCAATATTCAAATATTGTCTAAATCCACTCTCTAGCCACGTAGTAAATAATTTATTTTCCAGGGTAGAGGATAAAGCCTCGGATAAAGATCCTCTCTTAATCTGAATTCTTGTGAGTTTTTAAAAATCTTATGCTATGTGTTTTTAAGTAATAGTATATGAGTATAATTTAACTTTTTTATTTTCTTTATCTATTATCACTTACATGTATTTTTACTCAGAAAGAGATCAGATCAGAATTGAATCCTGATCCTAAAGCCTCTAGTGAGAGTTTGGCAAATTTTAAGCATTAATATTTGGATGGTGTCAAAGTAGAAAAAGTTAGATATAGAGAGAAAAAAAGGAGGGAAAAAAAAAAAGAAAAAAAGACACCCTTGCAAGTCTCCTGTTTATCAGGTGTATGTACGGTTAGCGTAGACGTACATACAATGGTATGCTATTAGATATGGGATGGCATTAGCGCAAGCCTCCAAAGAAGACCCAAAAACCCCTCCAAAATAACATTGATGGGAGGACATGCAGGCCAGCAGGCATGCATGTGGATGTGGATCATCAAAAGACAGAGATGCCAATGAGGCAACTGCAGGCTCTACAGTTTCATTGATAGAATTAAACAAGTGAGTGAGTGAATGACTGTGTGTGTGCTTTCGAGGGATGGTGGGGGTGGGTGGGTGGGTGGTGTTCTGATCTGTGGAAGGGTTGATTAATGCTTCTTTGTCTCATCCATTGGCACTTTGCTTTCACTCCTTTGTGCCTTAAAAAGGCCATACTCTTCTCTCATTAAAGATTTCGTTGCCATCCAAACTGTTACTTTTATAAAGTAATAATTTAGTAGACGGCATTGCTAGTATTATCATGTGACGTTGTTTAGTTGATTCATAAGTTTAATATTATTTATAAACAATTATAAAATTGAGTCAAGAGTACAGTTGCTTAATATATAACAAGTGATGTTAGTCATCGAGATATGTATGTATTTACTATAACTCAGCAGGCCGTTGGAGGCCAAATTTGGCTGTCCCTAGTCTAGGTTTCACATGTATATGTATACATATACTTTCTTTGACATGCTGTAATGCTGTTCCAGCAGTGCAGGAAATTTGGTGAAGAAGACAACGGACCCCTACAGAAACCTTTTTGTATACAGCCTGGATTGGGTCCCAAAATTGACCAATTTTTTTTTTTTTTTTTTTTTATAGAAAATCCCAGCCACAAATTTGTAGGGCCTCGTGTTATCGATATTGGAGGCATTGTGACAATAAACCGTAGCTTTGGGAGAGGGTTGTAGCTGAAGAAAAATGAAAGTTCCGTGGAGGGATTTAAGAATGCGAGAAATTTAGAGGTAAACACAAAAAAAGAGGCGAAATTCCGTTCAAAAGTTGAAAAGGAGGCGAAATAATATTTGATGTAACCCGTATACTTCTATCATGCAAGAGGAGGAATTTCTCGAGAGTGATAGAGTGAAAGAGAGAGCACCGGACGAATTGTGGAAAAACGAATACATTGGTCGATGGTCACTTAGGAAAGCTGCAATGAAGTGCCACGTTGATGATAAAAGGACCAAAAAGCCTTGTCGGGAAAATAAGGCCAAAAAAAAAAAAAATTAGAAGCTCAATAATGAGACTAACATTTTCAATAATAAAACAAATAGTTGGTGAAACAATGAAACTACTTTGCATGCAAGGGTCACTAATTTCTTCATTACATTTATGAATATAAGTCATAGCTAAAGATGTGGAAGCACTGACCACCAAGCTTGGGAAAGTGAAATAAATCTATTTTATTGACAAACAAGTTCTTATTCAAAGTAGAGCTACAATACTTGTGGTTTCAATCACTCAACATTAATATGTAGCTATTTCTATGGAATTTATAAAATTAAAGTAAATTCTCATTATCTATATCATCTTAAGAAACGAATCGGTATACAGAACAAGCTCAACTGAGGACTAAATCATAATCCATCATTTTATGAGAGTATATTTTATTCTTAAGAGATTTTTTTAAATTTTTATTTTTTAAAATGAAAATGTACGTTGTAAATCCATATTGTCTTGTAACATGGTAAATGACTAAATAATATATTGGACGGATGGGCACTCAAGATGGACCGACCCGACCCGACCCACACATAGTAACCACTTGTTGGTTACCATATGCATTTGGGAGAGGAAAGTTGATTTGTGTTCAACTTCCCAATCGCTCCCAACCGCTGCTTATATATGCCACCAAAACCATTTCTGTAAAGGTACGAGTTTATTCCATTCATTCGAAAAAGCAGTGCGTGTGTGGGTGAACAAAATAAGAGAAAATTCATTTTTTCTCTTCTTCATCAAGATTAAAATATGGTCTTTAAACAATTCATAAAAGACATATATACTGTGACTTAAGGAAGATTTCTGCTCGTGATTTCTTTCCGATCAGTGAAGATGATTCAATACCTGGTTATTCCGCTATATAATTCGAAAAAAGTAAGTCTTATTGATTTCTTTTAAGAATTTCCATCATAATATTATAAAAAATTCTTGCAATATTATCAAAATGGCGTCCTGACCCGAGGCTCTTCTTGCAAAAATCTAAATAGTAAAACCAAATTAACCTTCATTTGCATCAAAACCAACATCACTTGCTCCCGCCAATGCAAAGACCTTTTTGGTTTAGATGTTCCCGTACAAGCTCCTAGGTGATGTGACCTGAGAAGTAGCCATTGACCCTACGATTAAACCACCCCTTGCCTTAGTGCACTGAACTGTCTCTTTACACGTGGACGACCCTGATTCGTTTCGCCCTTCTGTCTCCCACACGACCCCCGCTTTGATCCCTTCCCTCCAGGATGAGATTTTCTCTTCGTTTTTTTTCTTTTTGCCTTTTTAATCTCTCTTTATTAAATGAAAGATTAAAATTTTTTATTTTTAATTTTAATATTAATTATTAAATTAATTATTTTTACTTTATCTATTTATGATTGGGTTATTTTTTAATAAAATTTGACGAATAGTAAGAGATTAAAAGAAGAAAGAGAAAATTCTGATCCTTCCTATAAATACGTCCCCTTTACGTGGCAACTACCCGTCATCCTTACGTCATCATATTCCACCATTCGTAAAATTCCTTCTAGATCCCTCCCGACTAGCCATTTACAGATCTAATTTTAGTCGCAAACAAGGTCAATTTGGGAATACAAATTAGTTCGTTAATTTTGTCCAATCTACGGAGCCAGATACACGTACGATTACCCACTAAACCGTAATTTTTGTCGGAAACGTGGCGGAACGACAGTGGCCCATTATGGCCCAACTCATTTATTAATATCCAAAAGAATTACTTCGCTTTTGAAAGAAAATCTCTAAAATACCGTCGTGGACCGTCGTGGACCCTAGCAGATTAGTGCATTAAATTATAAGGGCAATTTGGTCGACAAAAAAGATAATCTTTGCCCAGCTTTGTGAAAATAATAACTCTGTATGACCATTTGGATATACACTCATGCATGATTTTTAACTTTTTAAGTTTAGTTTGGGAATTATTGAGACATCATGAATCAGAGCTTTAGCAATTTGACCAAAAGCCCCTAAAAAATGGAAATTATAACTGAACCTCAGCTTAGCTATTGGATTTATCGACATAAAAAAAACTCTCCCTCTTCCACATACGCTATCCAATCCCAACCGTTCATTTTACAATCGACGATAAATAAATGACGTCTAAAAAAAATTATTAAGGCCCGGTTGTTTCTCTCTAGCACAAGACACAAAAAGCTAGTTGAGAAATAATAATAGGGGAGGGTGATGGGGGGCGGTCTTATCTACGGTTGCTGTACATCCGGGGCAGAGGATCGTAACCGCTTAGCACACAGCTCGGCTTCGACTTGGTTACTGGAGCCGGGATTGTCCGAGCGCGTGTCGCAACTTCCACAAGCAGCCGCGTCCAGCACACCAACTGGGCTTGGAGGCGCGACTTGCGGCTCCTCGCTCTGGTCCTTAACCTGAGCTGATGGACAGGTGTCGATCAGATACTCCTCCATGAGTTGGTGACAGCTTCTCACCATTTCCTATCGAAAATGCACCAAATAGTGAGAGATATTTTACACGACTTTCCATGCAATACTTCTCCTCTAGAAATTCTCAAAAAAAAAAACTCTATATTTCCACAACAATCCCTCAGAAATATAAATTTTCACTGAGGCCATGGAAACATACTTCGTTCAGTCTCTGATGACAAATAGCCGGTGAGTCTAAGCTTTCACCGGCGGCACATAAAACCGCCGCCGCTGCTATTGTAGAAGGTGCAAAACCCAAGAAATTAACAACTACAAAATTTTTTAAAAAATAATAATTAATTCCCCAAAAAAGCACAAAGAAGCTGTAAAAATGGTCGGATTCCGGTCAATGAATGTACCACGGGTGGTTCTGATAATGAGATCCGACGAGGACCATAAAAATCGGGTAAACGACCCGGGTTCGGAGCTGGAAGCGGGTAGTTTTGAGATGAAGTAATGAAGATAATCAAACGGGGTGATGGAATTGAGTCTCCAATTGAGAACGGACATCACTCGGAGCTCCATTCTTTGAACGGTTTTGGGTTCAAATACGAATCTCGGGTCAAATATTTGAAGATCCAATAACAGGGGCACTTGGGTTTCTTCCATTTTCGCCGCTAAAGACAAGCACGCAACTGACAGTAGCTGAAGCGGCCACCCATTTCCTAGCTACAAACCACCAACAAAAAAAAAAAAAAATTCAAAACTTTATTAAAGTTCATACGTTCACGTTTTTCTTTTCCCGGATAACATGGCATTTTCTCGGGAAAGTGAAGGAAAAGCAAAATGAGGATTTACCGGGAGAAAATGGGAGGAAAGGAAACGGTCAAAGTAGTTGACTGACAGTAACGCTGTCACTGGCCTGAACTTATAGTAAGCATGCACCTACATTACCGAAAAATAATACAATAATATCAAATATCAAGAAACTCAATAACAACATAAATTAAAAAGAGGGGAAAAAAAAGGTTTTTTTATTTTATATACGTTGAGGATCCAGTTGATGGAATCTTGACGGGCGGTGACGAAAACGGAACAGTCACGGAAACGGTGGAGATAATCGGGGTGAAGCATGTGGTGGGTCTCACTCTCACGGTCAATGAGCCTTGAGACAACATCATCAGCATCAGCATCATCAACGACATCGAACGCCGGAGATTGATTGTGGAAGATCCACGTGTCAGTGGTATCACAAGAGACCATGTCACTACCACCATCAGCGGCGGCGGCGGCGGCATCTTCTTCACCGCAGTAGAGCGAGCTGCTGTGAGAATTATCAAGCGACTCAGCAGACATAGCTAATGGCTTATTTTTAACGGCGAGTTGACGGCATTAGTTACGGCGCAAGCGGTGGTGGTAGTGGTGGTGACAGGGGTGGATGCTCTACGCATTCATTCGGCGATGGTGTTGTGTTTTGGGGTTTTAAGGAGAGCTAATGGTTTGGACATAAATAATAACTTGTTTTAGTTTCAACTGTTTGTGTTTTTTTTTTCCTTCTTATAATTTTCTTTTTTCTTTACTGTAATTGAGTGTATGGAAACGAAGAGACGATAAAGTGCAACATACATTAAGAGAGAGGCCGTAGCCTTGTGCCCTTGTAGTTATATTAATTATAGGTATGAGGTATCGTATTATTAAAAGTGCTTTTGTAAAAAGCACTTTTAATAATGTATTTACCATGTGCTTTTTATTAAAAGAATGTATGGGACCGTATTTTCCTCTATAATGCTTCTGATATAGTCAAAGAATCCTTGAGGGCTTCTTAAATACTTTTTATATCCATATATGTATTTTTTTTTGCTATTATTCAAAAAAAATTTGAGGATTTTTTTTCCTATTTTGAAACACTTTCAAAGCGAACTTTGGTGAATTAAAGGTGCATAAATTACTAAATAATATTTCCGTCCCTTTTAACATTATTATTTTTAATTTGTTTAGGGTTTTTATAATTTTTAACGTTTTCATTTCGTCCATTAAAATGTTGCCAACACACGTACACTCACATTGTTAAGTTAGAATGTGAATTTAAAAATACAAATATATATGTTCGTAGGATGACAGTTTCCATCTCCTTAATTTATTTAAAATAATTTTTTTTATAAAAAAAATCAAGTAGATGAATGATAAAGATTCGCCATCATTATGGGGCCGAAATATTAGAGATTTGAAGTTGAAATAAATAATATGTCCACGTGTTCTACCATGTACTTAAGTTGAATTTTTTTTTTCCAATTTAATGAATTAAAAGTTGTCTAATTTATATGATTGCTCAGTTAATATTCCACAAGTCAAATAGCATTTTCGGTCCACCAGTAAATCATAATTAGTAGCATGACCTATAAATGACAATTTAGAGATATGTTCCTTTTATAAAACTAAACAAAATAGAACTTTTGATTTTGTTTATTTAGCCATGAGATGTTGTGATTTCTAGGTACATACAGCTATGATGTAGAAATCCTGTTGTCATTCTAGAAATTCTTTACTCATTTACTCAAAATAATAACATGATTATATTTTTCATTATAAATTAATTTGTAGGTTTTTATCATTAAAATTTAAATTTAGACATGATTCTCTTTTTTTTTTTTTTTTTAGGATAAGCATATACATATTGTTTCATTTATTAAATTTAAAACTTCAATATAAATGTGTAAAATATTGGTAGACATATGAATAAAATAATGTGTAAATATTTGATATAACTCATTTACTCAAATAATAACATGATTATATTTTCCATTATAAATTAATTCATGTCAGTTAAGGTTAAGATTCTTTACTCATTTACTCAAATAACAACATGATTATATTTTCCATTATAAATTAATTTGTAGGTTTTTGTCATTAAAATTCAAATTTGGACATGATTATCTTCTTTTTGTTTTTTAAGAATAAGTAGATACATAATGTTTCATTTATCAAATTTATATAAATTTAGAACTTCAATAGCATAAATGTGTAAAATATTGGTAGACATATGTATAAAATAATGTGTAAATATTTTATATAAATTTGGTTAAATTTGTAGATAGTAATCAAGTTATTGGATATCCCGTTTATTTTATGTGATGGATTAGAGTCTCAATGTTTTGAAACAATCGTTAGATAGGTCATGTTTGAGTCGATTTAAATTTGACACGATACAAAGCTGACACAATACGAACACGATCATATGACCCATTTTACCAACTATGTAAGAAAGCATTAACTTCATTGCTAAATTCAAGTTTGTTTCTTTTTTTCCGTAATTTATAACTTATTAATTACCTGAAATTAATAACATAAATTTGTTGTCGTGCAATAATGGCACAAGCTGCCTTATCACCCGGGACAATCAATTTGTCTATTCTAATGCTTTAACAACCGTAGTACCATAATTTCACATTATCAACTTAAATTCCACAGATACGTGTGTCGATTCCAGACTTGGAAATTTTGGTGGGTGCACAATCCATCAAATTAATGATGGACTTTGATGCCTGAGGTTGAGGAGAAAATTAAATCTAATTAATTTGAAATGTTTGTTGCACAATAATAATAACTCGTTTGGCGCTGCAGGGCTTAAAAAGGGTGAGCAAAAATTTTAATCCAAAGTAAATTATTTTCTGGTTCAGTTCAAATCTTCAAAAGATGAAAAAATATATATATATATATCGGTTCATTGTAGTTGTTTGGGCCGAGGTTGTTTTAGAAAATTCTCAATCCAACATTTTCACTCGTAAACAAAATATGGTTAAATAATAATATAAAAAAAATGATCTGCAAAAGATAGGATAGGCCCACCTAAGTCTGAACTCCAATGCAATTCCAAACGAGGGCTATAATAACAATCAGAGCAGATTGCTCCAAGATTTTCAGGCCCAATTGGACTCCAATCTGGAAGCAGGTTTGGCAATTATAAGGGGGGGTTCATTCTTCATGCACAATAATTTAGTTGCATGAAATAAATTTTCTTTGAACGAAATCATCAGATTCGGCTGTGCATATTGATTGGGGCCAAAGATATTGTTCATGAAAAATTGCCGAATATTGGATTAGAATCTTCTCCTGATCTGATCTTATTCTGAGCAAATTTTATTAATATGATTGGTGGTTAGTAAATTAAAAAGAAAAAACAATTAAATCACAATCATACATTAAAACTAAAACACAGATGATATAAGATCTGTAAAAGATCAAGAGTGCTCAGAACAGGAGAGGATCGTAATCCCCGAATACTACCCTATCAATTTGTTTTCTTCAGCTAGAATGCTTAAAGAGAAATGATATATTTATGAAATTGGGACATAAAATTTGTAATTCAAATGATACAACATTAATGACCGAATGACAACATTCATGCGTATAAATTTTATATTCAAATTTTCTACTCAATTCAGAATATCAATATCACAACAATATCATAGAAAAGAACAGTGGCATTATTAATTAAGTGTAAGTAACAGTAGGTCGAATTGATTAAACTGCCAGTCCTGGCGACCCTGACATTTAATTTCTTGATTGATTTATCTTGTTAATTTTGACGAAGAAATTTTTTTGTAGCTGAAATAAGATAAAGAACAATTATTGATAAGGAACCTCATATATATGTAAGTTGAAAAGTAGAGCCTGTAGCGTTAAACATCAAATTTATTAAACAACAAACACAAATGAATCCAATGAAGGTTCCTTGGGCATGCAATGACATAATGCTACAAGTTTTGCATAAATCAGATCACTTTGGCCTCAGAGTAACATAAAATAAGTCAAAAATTTCACTCTCATTAATTTATAATTCATATAAGAAAATTTAATGACATACAAGGAAATAATCAAACATTCTAATAGAGGGATTCATCAACGAAATTTGCATAGACATAACGGTCTTCATTCTCGTCATATGTGTTTGTCGTAACGGTTTTCATTCTTGTTATAATTAATGAATAATGATTTTGATTCTTATCATTTGTGTATATCATTTTGGTCATGATCATTGACTTATGTGTAAAAGTGTAACTTATGATATAAACAGTCAAATATTATTAGTCTTTTTAATATTAAACTAGAGAGTAATATACAAGGTAAAATCAACGCACTATGTACTATGTAGGGATGGCATAAATCTCCTTGGGAACGGGGTCTTTGGGGATTTTTCCCATTTGGGGAGGGTACGGAAACGATTTTATACCCAATTTCTTATTCGGGGAATGGACGGAGATGATTTTTTACCTAATCACTTATTTGAGGAAGGGACGAGGATGAATCCTCATCCCCTCCCCATTTTCCCATTTCCCTATTTTTATTTTTATTTTTCTAGAATTATTAGTCAACAAATAATAAATTTTAAATTATAAAATATTAAATATTGGTGAAAATAAAAAATATCAAAATAATTATACAAATAATATAAAATGTTTAATATAATTTAGGTTTAACTTTAACCAAAAGCACAAAATCCTATAAGCTCATAACTTACAAATCAAATTTTAAATCACTTTCTCACAGTCTTGCTCATCCTTTCCAAATCATTCATGCAGTAGTAAGCACCCAACTCGTCTTCATCTCATCATAACCTAGTAGCACGTTGCATTGTCAATGGTTGAGTAGCCTAACTCATCGCAACGTCAACTAGCAACCACACATGGGGGTTTGTTGCGCCATAGTCGGTGATCAGCAGGTATCATTACTCATGGACAATAATCACGTTAATATTGTATAAAAATCATATTATTTGAATTTTTTTAAAATCATTATTTGAATATTATATATACCAAAAGTTTAAAGGAGTAGAATGAAATATAAGACCCATTCATGATCATTTTCATTTTATTTTATATATTTTTAGGTTAATATGATTAAATTAAGTTTGCAAACTATGAAATAAATAAGTTATTCGAGGATCGGAGACCTTCGATAATCTCCTGTTATTATTCCGGGAGGGGACGGGGATCCCCTCAAGCAATTCTGACGGGGACAGGAAGGGGATGGGGATATATGCAGAACATCGGGGATAGGTACGAGGATGTTAGTCCCCTCCCCTCCCCATTGCCATTCCTAACTCTATGCGACGAGACTTGTCTTGATATATCAAAGTTGAGTTTAGTGAAAGAATTTAAAATAAAAATAAAAATAAATAAATTTCCATAGCTATATAGGGGTGGTTTCAGATATAGGCAAACAAGGCAGATGCTTAAGGAATTTATTTTAAAAACTTTAATTATTTAACGTTAAAATCTCTGACTATAGTTTTTCTATTAATTTCTATTATAAACCTTACAATCTAAAAAATCAGTGGATGAATAACTTTTTTTTCTCTCTTCTCAATAAAGAAAATTATTGTATTCATTGGTTCATTAAAAAAAAAAAATAGTTTCTTAAAATGTAAAGTCCATATTTATTATCTAATCATCAATTCATCATCTTAACTTTCTATATTCCGTCATTCTACATATTTTATTTAAAAATAACATTGTTCTTATTTATTTATTTGTCTCTTTTGTAATGGTTTTAATGCAAGTAAAAAAACATATCTTCTCGACTAATTTTTCAAGTTTTTTTTAATTTCTAGGTCTTTTTTATTATTATCAAAAATTTTGAATTTTAAGCTTTTTTATAATTTTTTTAGTATTGAAATTACAAAATAAAAAGAAGGTTTAAAAAAATTTTTACCTAAGACCCCAAGCAACTCTAAAGCCGGACCTATAACTACAAGAATGTTGATTAAAAAAAAATAGTGTTTTGATATCACTAATTAAGGACAGTGTTTTTTTTTAATTTTTTTTAATTACAATTAATTTGCATTACATTACTAGTATGGCCATTCAAGATTTTGTTCTCCACCTTATCCCAAAATGGGCTTAGATTGGAAATAGGACCGTGGGCTTATCCATATATGTCACACACCACCACAATGGGTTCAATCCAATCTTGCTTTCATAAAAATTCATAGAATTTTTGTATCAAGTGGAGCTTTTAACATCCGGAAATTTACACAAATAACCTAAAAAAATTTGTTATTTTTACAACTAACTCCTCAACTTTTTTCCTATCAACATTAGCCAATAATCATCCCTGGTGCCGAAAATGCCCCTCTCATAACACTACCTCTCCTTCCTCTCCTTCCTCTCTCTCTCTCTCTCTCACCGCCAAATTCACTGCAAGATCTACTTGATGCGCTATCAAGATCATCATCTGTATATGCATCTGACTCTGGCGTTGCACCATCCTAATCATCGTCTTCATAGGACTCATCATCATCAGTAGCCTCTTCAGTTCCACTTCCACTTAGTTTTGATTATAAGTACAATTCTCAAATTATTAGTCATTTTCTTATTTATTAGTGTTATACATTAGATACTCATAAATCAAATTTTGATATTATTAGCCATTACCTTATATGTTTGATATTGCTTGATGAATATTTTTTTTTATTGGAGAACTATCATCTCTTGTGGAATGAGAATGGATATGTATGGGATTGTTGTGGATGATTAAATTTACAGTGTTGAGCTGACCTGAGATTAATTCCTTGCGCATAATTCTTTGCTTATCTTTGTATATAAAAGTTGTTCACCAGTTTGTGCTGAGAGCTGATTGGATTCTTTTTTCTTGTTTACTGAATTTACTGGGTGTTTCCACTTGATGTTGAAACTTAAAGCTTATTTACGCTTGCATGGTTTGGTTTATGAATAACAACAAATTAAGAAATTTGGCAAAAACATACTGCAATTGTCGTGCTCCAAGAGATTCCTTTTATGGTGATCCCCAACGTTAGGAAGAAGCATTTTCGGATACAACAGGGATTGAAAGTAACATAATGTGCCGAAAAGTTATTAAGAGCTTTGATTTCTCATGATAGTTTTCTTCATGGATTAGGTTTCTTTGCTGCTAGATATGATAATGATTGAGTCAGAAAGAAACATGTGCGAGGTCTGAGGTGACTTTGGCTTTTAGGTAGTGTTTTATTTTAGATTTTTTACCAAATAATTGTAGAGTGATTTGAGCATGATTTGCTGACAATGGCTTGAGCATGATTTGTTGCAGCTGCTGCTTGCAGAAGCTGAGCAAAATTGTCACCACCCACATTGAAATCAGTTTCAATCTCACATTCACCAGCTAGAAGGGGACGAAGAAGTAGAGGTGCCATGCAAGGCGCCATTGCTAAACTGCTCATTCGATTTTGATTTTTGGAAGAAGCAACAGTTTGTATCATCATAAGTAGGTGCGACAAGCTGCCTGTCGCACGAAATCTTGGTGCGACAGGCAGCTTGTCCCACCAAATTCGTGCGACAGGTGCCTGTCGCACATGTCTGCAATCGCACTGAATCAAGTTCGTAAGTTGAGAAAATATCTTTTACTGCTCAGTGATATGGATTAGTGTTGGATCCGAATGGATTATGCTGTATTTGATCGGAGTTCACTTTTACCGTTCGCCGTTGCCATTGCCGTTTGTCGTCGCCGA
Source organism: Citrus x clementina (assembly GCF_000493195.1). NCBI lineage: Eukaryota > Viridiplantae > Streptophyta > Magnoliopsida > Sapindales > Rutaceae > Citrus > Citrus x clementina. The sequence goes on from NW_006262022.1 coordinate 1,933,846, forward strand.
TGATGATTCAAGAGTACAAGATTGTGTTTTGTTTGATCAAGGGGGAGAAGAAAAATTGCTTTTAGTTTGTAACCAAGGGTAATTTTGGGAGAAAACTTTGTGTTTGGCTAATGTTGATAGAAAAAAATTTGAAGGGCTAATTGTAAAAAGGGTAGGGCTATTTAAACCCACTAATTTACTCAATAAACCCACTTTTAAAATAATTTTTTATTATTAAAATACCCCTAAATTAAATTACAATTATGGACACTAGAATATAATTAAAAAAAAAAACAGAATTTTTACTCTTTAAACCCATCTTTATATTCAACATAGTTTTATAGAACCCTAATCAAAATTTCATTAAACCCTAATCAATCAAGATGTGAGATTCTTCTCTCAAGCTATATATATTGTTAAATAGGCACATGTGAGTTGATTCAGAGTAACAAAATTAATTGTTATTGATTTGATGGATATTGATTTTATGGAGTATTAATTGTTTAATTGTTATGATTCGTTTGGGAATGACCCCTCACGCAAAATTGTTTAATTAATATTGATGATTAAATTTTCAATTAATAATCAATTATTGTTTTTTCCCAAATTCAGAAAAAAAATATTTTTTCTTAAATTCGTCATATTAGATTTTCATACCATCATACAAGATTTTTCTCACCACTATAATATAACTCAAAAAAATAATTTCATGATGACAACTATTTTCTCCATTTAGAATGTTTTGATTCATTTGTCCTTGAATGAGGGTCATTCACTAAAAATTGATTATTAAATTTCCAATTAATAATCAATTTCCAATCTAATGGGTTTATAAATGAATATTATGGGTTTAATGAGTAAAATCACTATTATTATAAAAACTGGGTTTAGAAAGGGTATATTAGGTGTTTTAGTGAGTTTACTGAGTAAAATTTAAAATTTTAAAATTTAAAGATGGGTTTATTTAGTAAATAGGTTTATTGAGTAAATTGGTGGGTTCAAATAGCCCCACCCTTGTAAAAATTACAAAATTTTTTAGGTTATTTTTATAAATTTCCCTTTAACACCCCTTTAACACTTTATAACATCTATCTCTTTTGAGTGTTATTTTCTAAAATGCTCTTATTTTAATTTAGAAGATATAAATACTTATATTAGCATTAGCCATCTTTTCACAAAAACATATATTTTAAAACTTTTTATAAATTAAATAAAAATCTTAATTTTTTTAAAATTTTATTATATAATTTTTATTTTCATAATTTTAAAATTCTTATATTTTTCTCAAACTATAAAAATAAACTGGGGTAAAATTTTTGTTAAAAGAATAATTTATTTAAATGCGTTTCAAAAAAATATTTAATTAAATTTTCATTAAAAAAATTATTTGTATTTAGTTATTTAAATAATCTCAAATAAATAAATAAATAAATAGAACCACACCAAATCTTTTGTTTATTCAACCAGAATTCTGATCTTTTGAACTTCGAAGGTTCAAAAGTTACATTGAACACACTTAATTCTTCATTGGTGGTTTCCTTGTGATGATGATAATTTTGTCACCGGAATTCCCCCTATCCTGACCGGAATTCCTTCTCACGACCAAAACCTTCTTCGTCTTATGAAGGAAACTCGATGGCGACGGCGACGACGCCGACGACGCAGCAGGGCTCGATGCGTTTCCCCTGAACCTTTCCACCAATGAAGGCTTAGGCTTAGGCTTATCATCATTATTATCTTCGGGATCTTGATTCTCCAATTTGACAACGTTCATTTCAGGATCTTGATTCTCGGCCTGAATCTGAACAGTTTTATCAAAACACATCAACAAATCATAAGCCTCCCTTCTTTTCGGATCCGACAACACTTCCCACGCTTCGTTAATTAACTTATTGGCGGTATCCGCCCCGACGGACGAACACCGATCCGGCTTAAACAACTGCACCAGAGCCTCGTAACGTTTCTTGATGACGTCGACTCCGGCGCGGTGGTCTCTGATCCCGAGCACCGCGTACCAACTCTTCTTCTCCGCCGCCAGCTTGTGCACCACGTAACACGCGAAGTGGCTGTTCAGCCCCTGATGGTTTGGGTTTTTCATCCGTGCTCTGTCCACGACGCAGAGGGCGGAATCGATTTTTTCTTCTTTGAATAATTCTTCTGCCATGTGTTTGCTGGCTTCCGCTTCCTTGTCTGCCAACTTGGAAAACAGAGCCTCTCTGGCTTCTGGATTGTTAAATGGGGAAGAAGATAAAGACGAAGAAGACGAAGAAGACGACGACGACGACGACGACGACATCGTTTTAATAGATATATATGGAAGAGGATTAGTGTCAGTTGGGTTACTGAATGGAATTTGTGTTTAAAATTTACGCGTGATTCGCTTTTATAGCGGTTTTTGAAAACCGGCACCGTTCGGTTACTTGGGAATGATGGTTTTCCTTTCCCCAGTAGGAAATGAAATGGGTGACACCGTTTTTTGACCGTTGGATTTGGGAATCCGTAGTTGACAAGGATAAGCATTTTTTTTTCGATTAATTAAATGAAAGAGTTTTTATTATGGAAGTCCTTATTGTCGGTTGAAAAGTAACTAGAAACCAATTTATTTAGGGAAACCATCATTTAAGTCCTTTCTATTTTAAGATGTTATCATTCAGGTCCTTCGACTGTATTCCCCCTAGGTGGGCTTGGCCCGTGCCAGTGCTGTGCTCGGGTCACAAAATCCCTTTTCTTTATATACCCACGTTTATATTTTAGAATCACCCTGCTCGCATCAACATTGACGTTTGGGGTGAGCTTTTGTCACTCTTTTCATCTAGCATTTCCCTTTTGCCAAGTGTTGCTATCTTGCCGGCGTGGATCCGGAACTCTCAACGGCATCTGTAACAGCCTCCATCGGACGCGTGGTAGATTTATTTGAAGGCTAGAAAAAGATGGGAGATTTTTTTTTTTTCTTTTTAATAGCAATCTCGTGTTTATTATTATTATTTTCTTAATTAATTGCAATCAAGAATAAAAATGAAGTTAATTTGATGCTTATAAAGAAAAGAAAATGGGGAGGGGGAGCTGGAACGCAAATATACTTATGAAACATATTCCTCAATACTCCTTTACTGTAATTTCCAAACTTAAAACTAATAAAGGTTACAGGGAATCGCAAATATTGCTTGCTTTTTCGAATGGGCCACGGAACCTTCCCCATTACATCAAAGTGCTGGTCCTATTACTGTGACTTTACCGACTTTGGAGTTTTGACACTGGACACTGCTCCTATTACTAACTCTGTACGAAACTTACTATAATTTTAGACACTCGCAGAGAAATTGTGAACTAACATTCCTCCCGCATGTCATCCGCGTCGTCTAACGCCTTATGGACTTCCACTCTGCATGGACCATAAGCCTTGCAGCAAGCAAGAAAATATACAAAATTAGCCATGTTTAAAGCAGAGAGAAGCCAGAAGTAGTGATCATAATGACCCTTGTTGATATTGCTTGGAATCCACCCCTGCTTTCCTCTACTTCTTGTAATACCATCGACTGAATTCATTATCAAGCTCGCTACCAAGCTTGCCGCTGACAATCCCACTCCGAGAAGGGCGGAGGCTATGCTGGACATGCTTTTAGGCAGCTCGGAGTAGTAGAATTCCGTCTGCCCAATCATGTTGAACGCCATGGCCAAGCCGCTGAGCACGAGGTAAGGTAGTAGCCACATGGCCGACATTTGCACCACGGTTCGCGGGTCATCTGAAAGTCCTTCATCAATTGCAATACGGCGGCGAACCGTCTCTGTGATTGCCCATGCCGCCATTGATGCAGTAGAGAAAAGCAGTCCTATCCCCATCCTCTGCTTCAAGCTTAGTTGACACGGCTTCCCTTTGATTTTTGATGCTAGAGGGAGAAGGATACGATCATAGAAACCGACCCATAATGTCAGAGTGATAATCGTAAATATGCAGAAGGAAGCAGCTGGGATTTCAAAGTTGCGACTAACGTGTCGGTCCATGGAGCTTGCCTGGAGTACTGGAAATGAACTTTGGCTGAGGGTCACACCAATCATTATTCCAGTAGACCATAAAGGAATTACCTTGATCAATGCTTTTAACTCCTCTACTTGATCGACTGTACAAAGACTCCATGGATCCGAGGCTCTTCCATCTGGAGTCAAGTCTTGTTCAGGATGTTTGATTATACAAGCTTTGTTCAAACACCTAGGCCGAAAATAAAATTTAAGAAAATGCAAGTAAGAATTCTAATTTTCAGTAGCACCTGAAAGCAATTGATACCTTAAATTTTCACTTGGCACGAGACGCACGGATCCTTCTCTGTGGTGGTACCTTTCTTCCGCAGCCTGAGGTGATGATAACTTTATATGTCGATTCTTATACGAGGCAACAAGGACTTGAATTAATCCAGAAAGCAAGCTTGTGTTAGCTTTTGACTTGACATAAAAGGGAGAAGCCAGAAAAAAGCAAAGAGCTGATAACAACATTATTGCGGCAGGAATTCCAAACCCCACCTTCCAGCCCAAGTTATCTTGAATATAAACAATAAAAGTCACGGCAACCATAGATGACGCCGAGACCGAAACATAATACCAGCTGAAGTAACTCTTTAAGGCACCTTCACTTTTACTTTTGATGCCATCTCCCTTTTCCAACTGATCAGCACCAAAGGCTAAAGAGGATGACCGTATGCCACCACCTCCAAGCGACATGAGACCAAAAGCCAAATACAACAGCATCAATTGAGACCCTGTAGCGGATTCACAACTATCTCTTAGTGTGTAGTCACAAGCTAGAGGCCTGGCGTGGGGGAAGATTGTCGTCAGCCACAACAGAACCATCCCCTGTTAATCAATCATTTAGTCCTTTCATCTCTATTTAAATAGAGGGTTAAATTTCTTAACATGCACTATGATTAATCAAGTCAAATATTTTAAAAATAATACCAAATCCCTGATACTGCAGGGCCTTCAGGAGTCTAGTGGTTACCGGCGGCAGAGTAATTTATATTTTACAGCTTCCATAAAAAAGAACTATTGCGAAATGTTAATTAAGATTAACAACTAAGTTTAATTTAAACTTGATAGCTACTTGATGCAAAATATAAATTACAATAAACATAAATTTTATCACCTATTGAGGAAAAGGACATTGAGGTCGTCAGTACGCCTAGATATGATGAAACTTGGGAAACAAAGCCAAAAAAAAGGCAAAAGGTTTAGTCCACGCAATACGAAAAACGGAAAAAGTACCTAAGGGCTGATTTTTTTTTTATTATTTACAAATAGATTATACAATTAGGACATTCGCATGTATTCTTCTAAAGCGCTGCTTAAATTCTTTAAACCTTCTCAAATATTTAGGGATGTCAATGGGGAGGGGAGGGGAGGGGACCAATCTCGCCGTACCCATCCCTAATATTTTGCGTATGTCCCCGTCCCCTCTCTGTTCCCGTCAAAATTACTAGAGAGAATTCACATCTCCTCCCTGAATAATAACAGGAGATCTCCGAGGGTCCCCGATCCCCAAATAATTAATACATTTTTTTTTTCGATTTTGAGTTAATCATATTAAAATAAAAAATTCAAATAAAAGTAAAGTTCGAAATATATCTTACATTAATATCCATTACAAAAGTCACATACATTAAATTAGTAAGTAACGCAACATGCAAGGGATACAAACTTTTTTTACAAACTATCATGAACAAATTAATAGTCTAATACAAAATTGTTACAAATAAAATCAAATTTAGATTCAAAATTAATTTTTTTAATGGTGGCGTGGATACTTTATAAATGTGGACTATTCCCTTTACAGCACAATAGTTAAGTCGGAGCAAATCAAGAGCAAATATTAGATTATATTAGATATTAAAATTGTGATTCGCTGTGGGCAATTATAACACCTAAAAATAAATAAAAAATAGATTTAAATTTAAAATATTTAATGAATATTAAAATTAAAACAAAATTTTTGGTCTAATAGAATGTACCTGGTCTTTTTAATAATTTAGGACTTTAATTAGTTAATTAGGCCCAAAAGTTCAATAATATAAATATTTTGATATTTGTTATTTTTACCAATATTTATAATTTTATAATTCAAATTTTATTATTTATTTACTAGTAATTTTAAAAAATTAAAATTAAAATGGGGAAGTGGGTATGGCATGGGGATTCCACCTCATCCCCGTCTCCTCCCCGAATAAGAAATTGGGTATGAAATTATCCCCATACCCTCCCCTAATCGAGAAAATCTCCGAGAGTACCCGTCCTCGTAGGGATTTTTGCCATCCCTATAAATGTTTGAGAGTTGTCTACTCTACTCATATTTCGTGAGGGATAGACTAACTTCACTCAATTATTTGATAATTAAGGAAGAATTGAAATTAACCTCCATAATACTTTTATGAATGTTCGAGCTCTTACACTTAACATTGTAAGTGCAAGAGTTCTTCCATTGGGCTAAAGGCCCATTCGTCCTCAATCCTAAGGGATGATTAAATTCACAACAATCGCCACCAAAATGAAAACGAAAGCGTAAGCGTAGATGTGAACGTGGCAGTGAAAGATTACCAAAAGGCAAGTGATGCAACCGAAACCGATCATCGCATACCGGCCCACATAGGAATCGGCGAGAAAGGCCCCAAGAATCGGCAGAAAATTTGAAGCAGCTGACCAAAAGAAGAGTACGTTCGTACCTTCTGTTATTTTCATGTTATATTCTCTGCACAGATACAGTATCATGTTTGGCATAAACCCAGTACTCGCCATCCTCTCAAATGCTTCATTTGCTGTCCACCAAAAATAAAGCAAATAAAATATATTACACACAATTGATCAAAAGGGTAACAACATCAACATGCATGCATGTAGTAGACATATTAACAGAAAAAGCACAAGATTTTTTTTTTTTTTTTGGGGGGGGTCAAGTGAATAACTTACCAATGATGAAAGGCAAGGTTCTGATGCCACCCTTTGGGTTTTTGTTGATCAAGAGTGGCTCTGTGATCATTTTCTTTTCTTCTGAACATGCTTCCATTTTGATTCTTTGTTGCTGTTTACTTGCTTAGTCTTCTGTTTCTTTGTGCTTTTGGAGACTAATCTATTATCTATGTAAGGAGATTTTACACGTAGCAGATATAGTGTAGTAGCACCCACCGAAAGTGAGAAATGCTAACATGCATGTGGAGAGCACTGATACGATAGAAAGTGGAAGAACATCAACGACGCTACCAATTAACTAGATAATTTGTTTTCTTTTTCTTTCTTTTGAGAGGTACTAATTTAATTAAATAATTAAGATGCTGCGTATGGGGGAAAAAATCTCATAATAACAATTGTTTATGAAAGGAATAGCCAATAATCTGTGATTAGTTAATGAAAGTGGGATATTGTGTTGAATTCTTTAACCGTCCGATGTGACTTCCACTTTATGGGCAGTTGGAAGTTACGCCTAGTCAAAAGAAAGAAGTGGGAAACTAAAAAAATAAATATATAAATAAACAAGTGGAATAACTTAGAAAATGGAGGAATAACACATAGATCCCTCTATTTGTATATTGTTTTTTTCAAAACATACTTGGTCTATTTGCGTAAAACATGTTCCCGACGCCTTCAGAAATGATAGTTAGTTAGTTATCTTTATTTAGGGCCGAATTTGAGCAGTACATTAGTAATGAAGTCATGCCCTCACTCAACCTAAAGCATAATACAACCCTCGCTTATCTTATGGTGTGAAGTTTTACAGCTTTCTCATCTTTTTGTATAAAAATTATTAGCTTAAGATTGTATAAAAAAATTTTAACTTCAACGTAAAAATAGTCTCTAAAATTTTAATATTACAAACTATTATTCTATTTAATATTATAAAGATCCCAAGTAAATATCTACAGAATGGAAGCCTAAATTACTAAATGTATATGGAGAAGAATGAGTATAAAGAATTAATAAATTAAAGAGAAATCTTCGGAGAAAGGAGGAGCATGATATGATTTATTTGAAGAACATATTCATGAATACAGGAAGATGACCGGACTAAGGTGTGGCTGCTCATATCTTGGCTATTTTAATTTGGATTGAGGACTTATTTGATATAAAATGATAAAATGTGGCCGTTGTTTTAGAAAATAAAAAGAGAACAAGGGATTGTCTGTGCTCAACTAAACAGGAATTGCTGGAGTCGCGACACCACATCCTTTGAATTTACTAAAAGTAAAACAGTAAAAATTAAAAACAACCCAAAATGCGACACGGCACGGAGGGTCATTCTCGGAAATGCGGGCCACCTTTGCCTGGCTTTTCAACTTCTTTTTCATTGTTTCAAACTTTCGAGGCGCAGAGAGGGAGACACCAGACGCTGAACTCGCGCACTTGGTTACACGTACCACTGTCGGTAGTTTAGTACTTTTAGTACCCTTTTCAGTTAGTGCTGTGGTTGCCCTTGGGTCCCGGTCGGTGGCGTGATGACGACGTGAACGAGAAGAATCTACGCATTAAAAAATTGGTAAAGTAGAATTTCATTAAATTTATAATCGATAAAGGTGTTAATTTGATTGAATAATAATTTTTAGGGTTAATTCTGTCCTGCCCCCAAATGTTTTAACATATTCCACCGCGCACCCAAATGTTTCAACAATGTTCAATCCACACCCAAATCTGTTAATTTGACCGTTTATTCTAACGGTCAAAGGGTAATTTTGGAAGTTCATGCCCTAAATATTATTTGATAATGATAAATTAAATTTATTTGGTAAGTTAATTGATGGAATTATTATTAATTATTTTTAATTGAGAATTTTTAATGTAAATATTAATTATTGGATTAACATTTTATCTCATTTAATTCTTTTCTAATTCAAGATAAGGGGTATTTCAGACATTTCATTAATGTTCAAATAGTTCCGTTAAAAATAACGGTCAAATTAACGGAATTGGGTGTGCAGTGGAAAATGTCGAAAAGTTTGGGTACGCGGTGAAAAATATTGAAAGGTTTGGGGGTTAGGTGGAAATAACCCTAATTTTTATTGTTCTCGATTTTAGGCTTGATAAATTAATAAATTTATTGAATAAAAAATTAAAAGAATCTCAATTTTCTAATAAGCTCCAATTAATACATAAATTAATAATTAACTAATTTAAATATAAATACTATGAAACTTTTATAAAATAAGTTTCCAATGTTGCTTTCTTTTTCTAGAAATTGATTTGACTTGATTTTCATCCTTAATTTTTGTAATGCTAAAAGAAATTCCAGCATGGTGTAATCATTTTGTGACAATAAATTATTCAATGTCAGTATTGATTAAATTGTTTCTCTGCATGAGATAGTCTTTATAATAAAACAGTTATCTTCAACTTCTTCCTCTTTAATCTTTATCACTTTTCATTGCACTTCCAATCATGTGATCATTTCTCAAAATGAAAATCATATCACACAGCTTGAAAAAGTCATTACTCTAATTATATTACCTCTATACTTCATAAAAATTTCTACTTTGAACATGATATCATCTTTAAAAATTAATATGATTTATTAATTAATAATTTACTATCTATTGATATATTAATATTCATTTTTTTAAGGAAATATGAATTTCATTAAATAGACAAAGCAGTAGACAACCAGAGAGGTATAACATGTTTCCACTCACCCGAACCTAACATAGAACCCCCCACCTATTAATATTCATTAAATCAATAGATTTTTAATTTATCTAGATGGGACTACATTAAATTATAATATCACAACGTTAGTGTATGAACTCATGTATTCCATAGCTGCATTTTCTTAATTAAAGGTGAAAGAACTTTCTGAATTGAAGTGCGCATGAATGTGGCACCATATCTCATCTCCTTGTAAAACATTTTTGGATTACACCACCTTTTATTTCCTAATCTTTTTCTTTTTCTTTTTCTTTTTTTACTTTTCCTTTTCAGTCTCAGTGGCCACTGGCCAGTGCCTCTTTGATGGGCAAAAATTTGAGTTCAAACTTCCAACATATTGCAACGACGCTATTTTCATGCTATACAATTGTTTGGCATTAGAATCTCTCTTATACATAAAAGTAGAGCAGATATATATTCTTTTATATATGAATGAAAATTTAAACTATATCATAATAGAATTAATTTAGAAAATAATCTCAATATATTATTAATTATAAATGTGTATAAAAAATTATATTCTTTTATATACATAAATTTTATTTAATGTTACGTTCAATTCATTCTTTTATATTCTTATAATAGTTAAATAATAAGATTTATAAAATATATATGACTTTCATAATATTTTTTAAAATAAATTTACTAAATATTTAATTAATAATCTTCACAATGCATTACCAACTACCCTAAGACTTAAGGGAGAGAATCAGGCATAAAGACAATCAAGATCGATTCGTCGTTGACGTTTGTTGATAAATATGTAAGTTTAAATTAACATATAACATAATATAATCTTTTATTCATATAATCATCAAATATTCTTTTAAATTACATTGAAAATCAACGATGACAATTTCTCTTAACTTAAGAAATTCAGCAAAGGTTCCTTCCGATGAGAGCAAGCTCCTTATACAACGATCTGTTATTACTGTTGTTATAATTATCATAACCCATAAGAATGTCATAGGCTTGCCGTCTTTTTGTATTGGAAAGAACCTCCCAAGCTTCATTAATAAGCAAATTTGCAGTCTCAGCAGCGACAGAAGAACATTCATCAGGATGAAACAACTGTGCCAAGCCCTCATAACTCTGCCTGATTTCGTCCTCTCCGGCTTTATGATCTTTGATACCCAGAACCAAATACCAGCTTTTGGTTTGCACTGCGACTTTGTGCACCATGTACGAGCTTAAGTAGTTATCGAGGCCCGGAAGATTAGGGTTCTTAAGCCGTGCTGTTTTAATGGCGTAGAGTGCGGCATCAATGTTTTTGTTTATGAATAACTCCTCTGCCATGTCTCTGCAGGCTTCAGCTTCCATATTTATGAGCTTCGGGAATAGAGCCTCTGCGGCTACTGGATTGCACAACGGAGGAGGCATTGTTGAATTGAAAAACAGAGCCAGAAACAGAGAATGTAATGTTACTTTGTTGTGTAAGTGCTAAAATAGGATAGCTTTATCATGCAGAACAAGGATTCCTTTTTGGCATTTTTTTTAGTCTTTCCTAATAAAATAAGTAATCAAGATTGAAAATTAAATGTTGATATTGACAATCAACTAACTTTGTTTTTCACTTTATTTACAATTAAACTATTTTTTGTTACTAGATTTAAAAAGATTAAAAGAAGAAAACAATATGAAAGAATTTTAATCCTATTACAAATGTAGAGGCTTAATCCGACAAGACAACGTTTTTGGTTGGTGGGTTTGCAAGGTTTTGTGTTACTCCTTAATTGCCTAGGGGCGGGTAAAATTCTTGGATTCTTTTACCGAATTAAATAAGAAAGAGTGCGTAGAAATTAAGAAACGAACCACTAATAAGATTCTCAGAATCGGATTCGCCAAAGGGATGGCAATATATATAAAGATTCGCGGTTAAAGGATAGTTGATTATTTGACCTTCAACACTTTTCTCAATTTACGGCAAATTCGTGTAAAGAAACTATAAACTTTTTTCGGACCCTATGCTTTAGTAAAATACAAATTTAGAGTCATGTTCAGGGCCCCATCTTAGCATTTTCACTGGATGCAACTTTCAAGAACGACAATGTATATGGGTTGAAGTTTGTGTACATTATGCTCGATAAAAGCAGCGAGAGAAGTTCCAATAAAATAATAGTAGAAGGAAAAAAATACTTCGAATTTTCATGTTTGAATTCCAATTCAAATGACATTTTCGTTCATTTAGAATCTGAGTTCTTCTGCTTATGAGAACAAAGAATTTGAATTAAACCCATTATATTTATTTATTTTTTTTCCCTTGCTTTGTGCTCAAAGAGATATATTCACAATTGACTAAAATTGTTGACTCCACCATTCAACAATAGTAAAATAAAATACTATTATCAAACAATAGAAAAACGAAGATTAGTAAAAGGTAAGGGTAATCATTAATTAAATTGTTCCTGAAGGTTCAAACCATTTGAAAACCTCAGGAATATTTGTTGCCCACAATCGAAATATGGTCAGATAACTTCATGTATCACTTGGGTGAGTTTTTATTTATGCTTGCGTCATACACATATAATCATTTAAGATAAAACATATGCCTTTTGTTGAATTCTCAATGTCATGTTTGCCTAAAAATAAGATTGTAGATTAAGGACCGTTTGGGAGAGTTTTAAGGAGATTTAAAAGTAATTTTAAAAGATAAAAGTTAATTTTAGTATTCGATAATTTTTTTAAGAAATTACTTTGGTAAAATCACCCCATTCTCTACAACGAATTTTGGAAAACATGGAAAAAATAATTTTTAAATTCGACTTTGAGAATCAATTTTATACTTAATACAATTTCATATATATCCTTATATAAATTATACAAATTCAAAATTATCTTTATTAATTAAAAAATAAAATTGTTAAATTTAAAGGAATTATTATTATAATTACCAATTATATTGAGATGGCAAAATAAAAAATAAAATTAATAATATAAAATATTTATCTTAGTTATCAATTATTATATATACATATTTGTATGTTTATATATGTTAAATAAAATTTATGTTCAACTCAATCATTTACGTTTATACAACAGTTTGTCACCGGAATTCCCCGCAGCTTGACTGGAATTCCTTCTCACGACCAAAACCTTCTTCGTCTTATGAGGGACACTCGATGGCAATGAGGACGACGCCGACGACGCAACAACGCTCGATGTGTTTCCCCTAAACCTTTCTACCAATGTAGGCTTAGGCTTAGGCTTATCATCATTATTATCTTCAGGATCTTGATTTTCCAATTTGACAACAACGTTCATTTCAGGATCTTGATTCTCGGCATGAATCTGAACAGTTTTATCAAAACCCATCAACAAATCATAAGCCTCCCTTTTTTTCGGATTTGACAACACTTGACACGCTTCGTTAATTAACTTATTAGCAGTATCTGCCCCGACGGACGAACACCAATCCAGCTTAAACAACTAAACCAGAGCCTCATAACGTTTCTTGATCATGTCGACTCCAACGCAGTGGTTTTGTTGGGAAAATATGCACTTTAAAAGCATATGTGTTTATTTAATTGTAATAAATAATTTTTCTGATTAATAAAATAAATTAGGTATTTTATTCAAGTATGTTAATTGCATTAATATTTTGAGTAAAGTCCATTTGATCATATTATATGTATTTATGTGATCATCATGTGGATTTACAGAAGACATAAATACAAGTTATCTTATGATTAAATAAATTAGTTCGCAGTTGATAAATAAAGTTGGACATTTTATTTAGATATAAACTCTAATGAATTTATTGAACGATTTGTCTTAATTATGTATGAATTTATTGATATAGTACGACTACATTGAACAAGATCACATATGAGATTTAATTAATTTTGTAATAACTGTCATACTTATTAAATCTCATAGGCATTGATTTTACTGTAATCTTAATCTTGAGTTAATTATGATTACATGGTTGTAATTATTATTCCATTTGAGTTACCAATTGGTACGACACATACTTGTAGTCAAGATTACCCAGTATCTTGATGGAAACAATTATGAGTATTGGAGTTATAGATTAACAATATAGAATTTGTACAACACGTCTCTTGATGGGTTTCCGACACTTGATCATAGAACTCTCTGACCAGAGTGTGTCAACACATTTAGTATGTTGAAAATGATCATTAGAGAAAACCAGATGTGATTGAGATATTGATTTAATTAATGATGTGGTACTAATGATTGTGCAATAAAGAAATCAATGTGACTTAAGATGAATTATTATTCGAACATACAATTGTGAAGGTCAGTTCCAATTTTATAGTAGAGTAGAGTTGGAATTACATTATTAGACTTATTTAATTACAGGCTTAATTATTATAGCCATTATTGTATGTTCCCAAATGATCCCCAGGTTAGCTCATTTAATTGGCTGCACCACTATATGATTAATAAGCAAGATAACTAGCTATTTAGGTCAAAAGCCTAAACATATCATTTAGTGGGAGGTTACATTTAATATGCTTGTGTGTAAGTGGTCTTATGTTATTTATAAGGTGGGCCTCCGATAGAAAAAGTAAGTAACGTGACTTTTGATTTTTATTATTTGGAATCTAAGGTTCTCATTAAAGGAAGATATAAAAAAACTTATTTTCTCTAAATAAAAAAGAAAGAAAGATGCCACATTATACAGATCAGAGAAAAAGATTTTTTCTCTCTAATTTTGAGAGAAAAATTTTCTCCTGCTAGTTGCTTTTAATGATGATAAAAGCGGCCACATTTCAAGTGCATATCAAACCTGAATCATTACTTAGAAGATTATTTAGTCATAACCTAGAAGATTATTTAGTGGCAGATCGTGATTTAACAAGAGTTGTGGTAACGAATCGTGGTCTGCGAATATAAATCACTTCAGCAGAAAAAACAAAGATTGTTTATCTTTTCAGATTTTTAAGATATAATTTTTAAATTACGAATTCTTATATATTGAATAAAATTGATTCTAAAAAAAAATTAATTAAAAAAACTGATTTTACCCCAACAGGGCTCTGATCCGGAGCACCGCGTACCAACTCTTCTTCGCCGCTAGCTTGTGCACCACGTAACAAGCGAAGTGGCTGTTCAGCCCCTGATGGTTTGGGTTCTTCATCCGCAGTCTGTCCACGACGCAGAGGGCGGAATCGATTTTTTCTTCTTTGAATAATTCTTTTGCCATGCGTTTGCTGGCTTCCGCTTCCTTGTCTGCCAACTTGGAAAACAGAGCCTCCCTGGCTTCTGGATTGTTAAATGGGGAAGAAGACAGAGACGCAGACGACGACATCTGTAACAGCCTCCATCGGACGCGTGGTAGATTTATTTGAAGGCTGAAAAAAGAGAGGAGATTTTTTTTTTCTCTTTTCAGTAGCAATCTCATGTTTATTATTATTATTATTATTATTATTATTTTCTTAATTAATTGCAATCAAGAATAAAAATCAAGTTAATTTGATGTTTATAAAGAAAAGAAAATGGGGAGGGGGAGCTGGAACGCAAATTTACTTATGAAACATATTCCTCAATAGTCGTTTACTGTAATTTTCAAACTTAAAACTAATAAAGGTTACAAGGGAATCTCATGAGATAAAAGGTCGGTGCTGAATCCCACTAACTATTGCTTTCTCGAATCTTGTATTTTTAAGGGGCCACGGAACCTTCCCCATTACATCAAAGTGCTGGCCCTATTACTGTAACTTACCGACTATGGAGTTTTGACACTGGACACTGCTCCTATTACTAACTCTGTACGAAACTTACTATAATTTTAGACACTCGCAGAGAAATTGTGAACTAACATTCCTCCCGCATGTCATCCGCGTCGTCTAACGCCTTATGGACTTCCACTCTGCATGGACCATAAGCCTTGCAGCAAGCAAGAAAATATACAAAATTAGCCATGTTTAAAGCAGAGAGAAGCCAGAAGTAGTGATCATAATGACCCTTGTTGATATTGCTTGGAATCCACCCCTGCTTTCCTCTACTTCTTGTAATACCATCGACTGAATTCATTATCAAGCTCGCTACCAAGCTTGCCGCTGACAACCCCACTCCGAGAAGGGCGGAGGCTATGCTGGACATGCTTTTAGGCAGCTCGGAGTAGTAGAATTCCGTCTGCCCAATCATGTTGAACGCCATGGCCAAGCCGCTGAGCACAAGGTAAGGTAGTAGCCACATGGCCGACATTTGCACCACGGCTCGCGGGTCATCTGAAAGTCCTTCATCAATTGCAATACGGCGGCGAACCGTCTCTGTGATTGCCCATGCCGCCATTGATGCAGTAGAGAAAAGCAGTCCTATCCCCATCCTCTGCTTCAAGCTTAGTTGACACGGCTTCCCTTTGATTTTTGATGCTAGAGGGAGAAGGATACGATCATAGAAACCGACCCATAATGTCAGAGTGATAATCGTAAATATGCAGAAGGAAGCAGCTGGGATTTCAAAGTTGCGACTAACGTGTCGGTCCATGGAGCTTGCCTGGAGTACTGGAAATGAACTTTGGCTGAGGGTCACACCAATCATTATTCCAGTAGACCATAAAGGAATTACCTTGATCAATGCTTTTAACTCCTCTACTTGATCGACTGTACAAAGACTCCATGGATCCGAGGCTCTTCCATCTGGAGTCAAGTCTTGTTCAGGATGTTTGATTATACAAGCTTTGTTCAAACACCTAGACCGAAAATAAAATTTAAGAAAATGCAAGTAAGAATTCTAATTTTCAGTAGCACCTGAAAGCAATTGATACCTTAAATTTTCACTTGGCACGAGACGCACGGATCCTTCTCTGTGATGGTACCTTTCTTCTGCAGCCTGAGGTGATGGTAACTTTATATGTCGATTCTTATACGAGGCAACAAGGACTTGAATTAATCCAGAAAGCAAGCTTGTGTTAGCTTTTGACTTGACATAAAAGGGAGAAGCCAGAAAAAAACAAAGAGCTGATAACAACATTATTGCGGCAGGAATTCCAAACCCCACCTTCCAGCCCAAGTTATCTTGAATATAAACAATAAAAGTCACGGCAACCATAGATGACGCCGAGACAGAAACATAATACCAACTGAAGTAACTCTTTAAGGCACCTTCACTTTTACTTTTGATGCCATCTCCCTTTTCCAACTGATCAGCACCAAAGGCTAAAGAGGATGACCGTATGCCACCACCTCCAAGCGACATGAGACCAAAAGCCAAATACAACAGCATCAATTGAGACCCTGTAGCGGATTCACAACTATCTCTTAGTGGGTAGTCACAAGCTAGAGGCCTTGCGTGGGGAAAGATTGTCGTCAGCCACAACAGAACCATCCCCTGTTAATCAATCATTTAGTCCTTTCATCTCTATTTAAATAGAAGGTTAAATTTCTTAACATGCACTATGATTAATCAGGTCAAATATTTTAAAAATAATACCAAATCCTTGATACTGCAGGGCCTTTAGGAGTCTAGTGGTTACCAGCGGCAGAGTAATTTATATTTTACAGCTTCCATAAAAAAGAACTATTGCGAAATGTTAATTAAGATTAGCAACTAAATATAATTTAAACTTGATAGCTACTTGATGCAAAATATAAATTACAATAAACATAAATTTTATCACCTATTGAGGAAAAGGACATTTAGGTGGTCGAAGCAACAAAAAAGGCAAAAGGTCTAGTCCACGCAATTTGAAAAAGTACCTAAAGCCTGATTAAATTCACAAGAAGCGCCACCAAAATGAAAATCGTAGATGTGAACGTGGAAGTGAAAGATTACCAAAAGGCAAGTGATGCAACCGAAACCGATCATCGCATACCGGCCCACATACGAATCGGCGAGAAAGGCCCCAAGAATCGGCAGAAAATTCGAAGCAGCTGACCAAAAGAAGAGTACGTTCGTACCTTCTGTTATTTTCATGTTATATTCTCTGCACAGATACAGTATCATGTTTGGCATAAACCCAGTACTCGCCATCCTCTCAAATGCTTCATTTGCTGTCCACCAAAAATAAAGCAAATAAAATATAATACACACAGTTTATCAAAAGGGTAACAACATCAACATGCATGCATGTAGTATACATATTAAAAGAAAAAGCACAAGAATTTTTTTTTTTTTGGGGGGGGGGGGGGTAGAATGAATAACTTACCTATGATGAAAGGCAAGGTTCTGATGCCACCCTTTGGGTTTTTGTTGATCAAGAGTGGCTCTGTGATCATTTTCTTTTCTTCTGAACATGTTTCCATTTTGATTCTTTGTTGCTGTTTGCTTGCTTAGTCTTCTGTTTCTTTGTGCTTACGGAGACTAATCTATTATCTATGTAAGGAGATTTTACACGTAGTAGATATAGTGTAGTGGCACCCACCGAAAGTGAGAAATGCTAACATGCATCTGCAGAGCACTGATACGATAGAAAGTGGAAGAACATCAACGACGCTACCAATTAACTAGATAATTTGTTTTCTTTTTCTTTCTTTTGAGAGGTACTAATTTAATTAAATAATTAAGATGCTGCGTATGGGGGAAAAAATCTCATAATAACAACTGTTTATGAAAGGAATAGCCAATAATCTGTGATTAGTTAATGAAAGTGGGATATTGTGTTGAATTCTTTAACCGTCCGATGTGACTTCCACTTTATGGGAAGTTGGAAGTTACAGCTAGTCAAAAGAAAGAAGTGGGAAATTAAATAAATAAATAAACAAGTGGAATAACTTAGAAAATGGCGGAATAACACATAGATCCCTCTATTTGTATATTGTTTCATTCAAAATATACTTGGTTTATTTGAGTAAAACAGGTTTGCGACACCTTCAGAAATGATAATTACCCTTATTTAGGGCCGAATTTGAGCAGTACATTAGTAATGAAGTCATGTCATCACTTAACCTAAAGCATAATATAGCCCTCAGTTATTTTATGGTGTAAAATTTTGCAGCTCTCTCATCTTTTTGTATAAAAATTATTCGCATAAAATTGTATAAAAAATTTTTAACCTCAACATAAAAATAGTCTCTAAAATTTTAATATTACAAACTATTATTCTATTTAATATTATAAAGATGCCAAGTAAATATCTACATAAGATAAGCCTAAATTACTATATATATATGGGGAAGAATGAGTATAAAAAATTAATAAATTAAAGGAAAATCTTCGGAGAAAGGAGGAGTATGATATGATTTATTTGAAGAACATGTTCATGAATACCGGAAGATGAGCGGACTAAGGTGTGGCTGCTCATATCTTGGCAATTTTAATTGGGATTTAGGACTTGTTTGATATAAAATGATAAAATATGGTCGTTGTTTTAGAAAATGAAAAGAGAACAAGGGATACAGACGTTTTATCTATGCTCAACTAAACAGGAGTTGCTGGAGTCGCGACACCACATCCTTTGAATTTACTAAAAGTAAAACAGTAAAAATTAAAAACAACCCAAAATGCAACACGGCACGGAGGGTCATTCTCGGAAATGCGGGCCACCTTTACCTCGCTTTTCAAGTTCTTTTTCATTGTTTCAAACTTTCGAGGTGCAGAGAGGGAGACACCACACGCTGAACTCGCGCACTTGGTTACACGTACCCGTGTCGGTAGTTTAGCTCCCTTTCCAGTTAGTGCTGTGGTTGCCCTTGGCACCGTGGGTCCCGGTCGGTGGCGTGATGACGACGTGAACGAGAAGAATCTACGCATTAAAAAATTGGTAAAGTAGAATTTCATTAAATTTGTAATCGATAAAGGTGTTAATTTGATTGAATAATAATTTTTATTGTTCTCGATTTTAGGCTTGATAAGTTAATAAATAAATTAATTAATTAATTAAAATTTTAAAAGAATCTCAATTTTTTAATAAGCTCCAATTAATACATAAATTAATAATTAATTAACTTAAATCTAAATACATATGATTTGTTTATAAATTTTTTATAAAATAAATTTTCAATGTTGCTTTCTTCTTCTTGACATTGGTTTTACTTGAACTTCATCTCTAATTTTTTATAATGCTAAAAGAAATTTCGGTATGCTGTTGCCGCCTTGTCAGGGGCGGAAGTGTTAAGTGCTGGCTAGTGGTGGGCAAAATCGAGTTCGGGTTGGGTTCGGATCAACCCGATCGGATTTCGGATTAGTCGGGTTAAATAAAAATCCATCCGAACTCCACCCGAACTTGTAACCCGACTCGATCCGATCCGAATTATGTTCGGATCGGGTTACAAAATCCAGCTTCCAATTTCTAATGCATATATATTATATACCATCACTTAATAAGTACAAAAGGTCGGCTCCCAATTTCCAAAACTCAAAAGACTTTGAGACTTAAGTCAACAACCAAAATCCAAATAGAGCTTGAATCGGGTGCAGCTTGCCGAGTGGATCTTCAATCGGACCGGGTGATGATGGAGTGGAGGATTGAAGGCGTGGATCCGGTGCTTGGTTGCAGCAGATCGGTAGATCGGGTCACGATCTTCGTGAATCAGCTTCGATTTCAGTTGGCGTCGTTCTCGGTGGCAGTTGCTGCGTGTGGTGGTTGGATTAAGCTAGCTCCATGAACTTTGTGTGTGTGTTTGACTGTTTGACTGTTTGTGTTTCATTTGTTTGGATTTGGGTGTGGGTGTGGGCCGTGTGGCTGTTGCCTGTCGGCAGTGGGATGCGAGCGACGGAGGCCGTGAATGGGTGTGGTCGTGTACACTGCTGGTCGGCAGTGGGCTAGCTGCTTGTGCTTGAGTGCTGGTTTGTGTGTGTGCTAAGTGTTAATGGCGGCAGACTTGGCTTTGTTTTTTGTGAGGGACCTGAGGGTTTGTGAATTGTGACTTTGTGTGTGTGGTGTTTGTGAAGCCGTGTGCACTGGTGTGTGACTGTAATTTTTGTCCCTTTTTATTTAGTTCATGACTCCGTCTGTGTGTAGTTCGGGTTTGGGTTTAATTTTTTTTTTTTATTTCTGTCTCAACTCGATCGGATTTTCAGATCGTATCGGGTTTCATCCGATCCGATCGTGATCCGATCAGGTTGAGACAAATTCACCCGATCGGATTTTCTTCACCACTCAATCCGATCCAAACCAAAAATTTTTTAAATCAGGTTGGATATTTTGCCTACCCCTACTGCTGGCATCCCAATATAGAAAAAAAAAAAGAAAAAAATATCAATTAGTTTGATTAAAATTACGAAAATGTCATTAATTGTTAATTACGAAAATACCATCAATTGTTAATTACAAAATATCATCCATCATTATTACTTTTCCTTTACTTCCACGGACACCATTAGAAAAAAACAAAAAAATTTCAAACCCTTCTAGATTCTTCATTCTTCATCAATTCACCGTCATTGCTTCAAAAGCCACAATTCATCATCCGTTCATATCTTCCAATTTCTTTACAATCTATACATTTTTCTATTGGTATGTTACTATACTTTTAGAACTTGCATAAATTATTCAATTTATTATTTTACATATTATTTTAATTTATTATTTTGAATGTTTAATTGGCTTTTTTTTTGGTAATTAGTTTTGTGATTTATTAGTTTGAGTTGATTTATTATTGTTATTTTTTCACTAATAATATTTTTTTTAAAATGGAAAAGATGAACAAAATTAATTGTTTAATTTATTTTAAGCATGCTAATTAAACTTGTAATTATTAATTAATTTATTAATTCTTATGTAGTTTCATGTTATAGTAATTCATATGTTATAATGTCCGTTAAATTCAAGTTAAGAAAAACTCTTCTTTCATTCTTTGCCAAAATAGATGGTGGTCAATCATCAAATGAAACAAGTTCTCCGTGCAATATTGATGCCTCAAGTTCTCTTAAATCTCAAAGAGCTGAATTTGAGAAAGTTGACATTCCATCTACTATTGACACCCCATATTTAGAACGTGATCCCAGATTACGCATCTCAATTAAAACTTATCCTATTGATAAACGTTAAAATGTGTGGATGGCATATATAAATATTGGATCATTCCAACTCGAACTACAAAAGTACCCATCAACTAAACATGGTATACAAAATCGTTGATTTTAATTTTCTTGGTTCTCAAAATTTCCTTATCTTGAGTATTCCTTATCAAAAGATAAAACATTTTGTTTTCCATACTTTCTTTTTTATGATACATCAACTAAGTATGATGCATTCATTGTTGATGGTTGTCAAAATTGGAAATATTTTTCTTGTGACAAAAAAATGTTTTTTTGCACTGCATGAAGGGAGTCATGGTTCTTTTCACAATGTTGCCATGGAAAAAAGGAGTAAGGATCCATTTAAACATATTGATAAAAGAATAAATGCACAATCTTCACAACAAGTTTTAGAGAATAGGTTGCAGCTAAAACCCTCAATAGTAGCTACCAAGTGGTTAGCAAAACAAGCTTGTACTTTTAGAGGCTTTTAGAGGTCATGATGAGTCAATTTATTATCTTAATCGTGGAAATCTTATTGAATTAATCAAGTTATTAGCAACAATGAATGAGAAAATTAATAAAGTTGTGTTAGAAAATGCTCCTGAAAATGCCCAATACATATCACTTAATGTTCAAAAAGAGTTATTGAAAATCTTGCTAATAAAGTGTGATACAAGATTCGGAAGGAAATTGCAGATACTATTGATTCAAAATCCATAATTGATGAATTCTATTGTTTGAAGTCGCGAAAAGTACAATTTTAGTTATATTTTTGTTTTCAATTACATTTTTATTTTCTATTTTTATATAATTATTTTGTTTAAATTAATTATTATTTGGTGTAATATTTCTGATGTCCTCATCTTATTATGTGTATTTTATTTTTTTTATAAAATTTTATGATCACTTTACAATATAACTTTTTTTTAAATATATCCTAGGGTACTTTAAAATCTTGAATCTGCCTTGTGCCTTGCAACAAGAAAGTATTTAATGTCACTATTAATTAAAGTGTTTCTTTGGGTGAGATGGTCTTGATGGTGAAACTATTACCTTAAACTTCTTCCTCTTTAATCTTTATTGTTTTTCATTATACTTTCAATCATTTGATCGTCACTCAAGTGAAAATCATATCACTAAGTTTGAAAGAATCATTACACTAATTATATTACATTTATACATCATGAAAATTATAACCACAAATTTTTGTACAAATTTATTTTGTACAAACTGATGTGGCATTAAATCATTGGTTAAATTAAATATCTCTTGGCCACATGATTTATTTATATTATTTTATATTTTCATTCAATAAATGAATTAATGCTATATCAGTTTGTACAAGATAAGTTTGTATAAAAATTTGTGGCTGTATCATCACTCTAAAAATTTATGTTCTAAACATAATATTATCTTCATAGATTAATATTATTAATTAATTAATTAATTATTATCTATCAATATATTAATATTCGTTAAATCAATAGATTTTTTAATTTATCTGGATGGTACTATATTAAATTATAATACCACGACATTAGTGTATACATTCATATATTCCATTACTGCATGTTCTTAATTAAAGGTGAAAGAACTTTCTGAATTGAAGTGCGCATAATTTCTTTTGCCTTTTATCACACTCACACACACATATATATATGCACAGCACATGCATGAATGTAGCACCATATCTCATCTCCTTGTAAAACATTTTTGGATTACACCACCTTTTATTTCCTAATCTTTATCTTTCTTTTTTTTTGTTTGACTTTTCCTTTTCAGTCGCAGTGGCCAGTGCCATTTTGATGGGCAAATTTGAGTTCAAACTTCCAACACATTGCAACGACACTATTTTCATGCTATACAATTGTTTGGCATTAGAATCTCTCCTTTTTCTTTTTTTTTGAAATGGAATTTCATTAAAAACATAAAAGCATTACAAATAGTTTAATAAGCACAGAGGTGGAACACGACTCAACTCTGCAGGACCTGACATAAAATCTTATGCTCTAGCAACAAAATGGGCAACAGAGTTCACAGATCGGTGCACAAACGAGAAATGAACTTCTCCTAAAGACATGGCTAGGGATCAACACTCCTCAATGATAAGTCCAAAACTATTAGGGTTGGAAAAATTCTCAGTTAGAGCTTGAAAAACTTGAAGGTTGTCTATTTCGATAATGACACTTGGCAACTGCAGTCTTTAGAATCTCTCTTATACATAAAAGTAGAGCAGATATATATTCTTTTATATATGAATGAAAATTTAAACTATGTCATAATAGAATTAATTTAGAAGATAATCTCAATATATTCTTAATCATAAATGTGTAAAAAAAATTATATTCTTTTATATACATAAATTTTATTCAATGTTACGTTCAATTCATTTTTTTATATTTTTATAATAGTTTAATAATAAAATTTATGAAATATATATGACTTTCATAATACTTTTAAAAATAAATTTACTAAATATTTAATTAATAATCTGCACAATGCATTACCAACTAGCCTAAGACTTAAGAAGAGAATCAGGCATAAAGACAATCAAGATTGATTCATCATTGGCGCTTGTTGATCAATATGCAAGTTTAACTTAACATATAACATAACATAATCTTTTATTCATATAATCATCGAATTTTCTTTTGAATTACGTTGAAAATCAACGATGACAATTTCTCTTAACTTAAGAAATTCAGCAAAGGTTCCTTCCGATGAGAGCAAGCTCCTTATACAACGATCTGTTATTACTGTTGTTATAATTATAATCATCATAACCCATAAGAATGTGATAGGCTTGCCGTCTTTTTGTATTGGAAAGAACCTCCCAAGCTTCATTAATAAGCAAATTTGCAGTCTCAGCAGCGACAGAAGAACATTCATCAGGACGAAACAACTGTGCCAAGCCCTCATAACTCTGCCTGATTTCGTCCTCTCCGGCTTTATGATCTTTGATACCCAGAACCAAATACCAGCTTTTGGTTTGCACTGCGACTTTGTGCACCATGTAAGAGCTTAAGTAGTTATCGAGGCCCTGAAGATTAGGGTTCTTAAGCCGTGCTGTTTTAATGGCG
This sequence comes from Citrus x clementina, assembly GCF_000493195.1. Classification (NCBI taxonomy): domain Eukaryota; kingdom Viridiplantae; phylum Streptophyta; class Magnoliopsida; order Sapindales; family Rutaceae; genus Citrus; species Citrus x clementina. The sequence continues at coordinate 1,958,445 of NW_006262022.1, forward strand.
TAGAGTGCGGCATCAATGTTTTTGTTTATGAATAACTCCTCTGCCATGTCTCTGCAGGCTTCAGCTTCCATATTTATGAGCTTCGGGAATAGAGCCTCTGCGGCTACTGGATTGCACAACGGAGGAGGCATTGTTGAATTGAAAAACAGGGCCAGAAACAGAGAATGTAATGTTACTTCGTTGGGTAAGTGATAAAATAGGCTAGTTTTATCATGTAGAATAAGGATTCTTTTTTGGCCTTTTTTTCTCTTTCCTAGTAAAATCAGTAATCAAGATTTAATTTTAAATGTTGATATTGACAATCAACTAACTTTTTTTTCACTTTATTTACAATTAAACTATTTTTTGTTATTAAATTTAAAAAGATTAGAAAAGAAAACACTATGAGAGAATTTTTTTTTTTTTTTGATAGGCACTATGAGAAAATTTTAATCCTATTACAAATGTAGAGGCTTAATCCGACAACGTTTTTGGTTGGTGGGTTTGCAAGGTTTTGTGTTACTCCTTAATTGCCTAGGGGCGGGTAAAATTCTTGGATTCTTTTACCGAATTAAATAAGAAAGAGTGCGTAGAAATTAAGAAACGATCCACTAATAAGATTCTCAGAATCGGATTCGCCGAAGGGATGGCAATATATATAAAGATTCGAGGTTAAAGGATAGTTGATTATTTGACCTTCAACAATTTTCTCAATTTACGGCAAATTAGTGTAAAGATTGTAAACTATAAACTTTTTTCGGATCCTTTACTTAAATACAAATTTAGAGTCATGTTCACGCCCCACATTAGCATTTTCACTGGATGCAACTTTCAAGCTCGACAATGTATATGGGTTGAAGTTTGTGTACATTATGCTCGATAAAAGCAGCGAGAGAAGTTCCAATAAAATAATAGTAGAAGGAAAAAAATACTTCGAATTTTCATGTTTGAATTCCAATTCAAATGACATTTTCGTTCATTTAGAATCTGAGTTCTTCTGCTTATGAGAACAAAGAATTTGAATTAAACCCATTATATTTATTTATTATTTTTTCCCTTGCTTTGTGCTCAAAGAGATATATTCACAATTGACTAAAATTGTTGACTCCACCATTCAACAATAGTAAAATAAAATACTATTATCAAACAATAGAAAAACGAAGATTAGTAAAAGGTAAGGGTAATCATTAATTAAATTGTTCCTGAAGGTTCAAACCATTTGAAAACCTCAGGAATATTTGTTGCCCACAATCGAAATATGGTCAGATAACTTCATGTATCACTTGGGTGAGTTTTTATTTATGCTTGCGTCATACACATATAATCATTTAAGATAAAACATATGCCTTTTGTTGAATTCTCAATGTCATGTTTGCCTAAAAATAAGATTGTAGATTAAGGACCGTTTGGGAGAGTTTTAAGGAGATTTAAAAGTAATTTTAAAAGATAAAAGTTAATTTTAGTATTCGATAATTTTTTTAAAAAATTACTCTTGGTAAAATCACCCCATTCTCTACAACGAATTTTCGAAAACATGGAAAAAATAATTTTTAAATTCGACTTTGAGAATCAATTTTATACTTAATACAATTTCATATATATCCTTATATAAATTATACAAATTCAAAATTATCTTTATTAATTAAAAAATAAAATTGTTAAATTTAAAGGAATTATTATTATAATTACCAATTATATTGAGATGGCAAAATAACAAATAAAAAATAAAATTAATAATATAAAATATTTATCTTAGTTATCAATTATTATATACACATAATAAAAAATATTTTATATACATATTTGTATGTTTATATATGTTAAATAAAATTTATGTTCAACTCAATCATTTACGTTTATACAACAGTTTGTCACCGGAATTCCCCGCATCTTGACCGGAATTCCTTCTCATAACCAAAACCTTCTTCGTCTTATGAGGGAAACTCGACGGCAATGACGACGACGCCGACGACGCAGCAGGGCTCGATGTGTTTCCCCTAAACCTTCCTACTAATGTAGGCTTAGGCTTAGGCTTATCATCATTATTATCTTCGGGATCTTGATTCTCCAATTTGACAACAACGTTCATTTCAGGATCTTGATTCTCGGCATGAATATGAACAGTTTTATCAAAACCCATCAACAAATCATAAGCCTCCCTTCTTTTCGGATCTGACAACACTTCCCACGCTTCGTTAATTAACTTATTAGCAGTATCTGCCCTGACGGACGAACACCAATCTAGTTTAAACAACTAAACTAGAGCCTCGTAACGTTTCTTGATCATGTCGACTCCGGCGCAGTGGTTTTGTTGGGAAAATATGCACTTTAAAAGCATATTTGTTTATTTAATTGTAATAAACAATTTTTCTTATTAATAAAATAAATTAGGTATTTTATTTAAGTATGTTAATTGCATTAATATTTTGAGTAAAGTCCATTTGATCATATTATATGCATTTATGTGATCACCATGTGGATTCACAGAAGACATAAATACAAGTTATCTTATTATTAAATAAATTAGTTCGTAGTTGATAAATAAAGTTGGACACTTTATTTAGGTATAGACTGTAATGAATTTATTGAATGATTTGTCTTGATCATGTATGAATTTATTGATGTAGTACGACTACATTGAACAATATCACATATGAGATTTAATTAATTTTGTAATAACTGTCAGACTTATTAAATCTCATATGTATTGATTTTACTGTAATCTTAATCTTGAGTTAATTATGATTACATGATTGTAATTATTATTCCATTTGAGTTACCAATTGGCACGACACATACTTGTAGTCAAGATTACTCGATATCTTGGTGGAAACAATTATGAGTATTGGAGTTATAGATTAACAATATAGAATTTGTACAACACATCTCTTGATGGGTTTCCGGCACTTGATCATAGAATTATCTGACCAGAGTGTGTCAACATATTTAGTATGTTGAAAATAATCATTAGAGAAAACCAGTAAGTATTAAGGAACAAGATGTAATTGAGATATCGATTTAATTAATGATGTGGTACTAATGATTGTGCAATAAAGAAATCAATGTGACTTAAGACGAATTATTGTTCGAACATACAGTTGTGAAGGTCAGTTCCAATCTTATAGTAGAGTAGAGTTGGAATTAAATAATTAGGCTTATTTAATTACAGGCTTAATTGTTGTAGCCATTATTGTATGTTCCAAAATGATCCCTAGGTTAGCTCATTTAATTGGCTGCACCACTACATGACTAATAAGCGAGATAACTAGTTATTTAGGTCAAAAGCCTAAATATATTATTTAGTGAGAGGTTACATTTAATATGCTTGTGTGTAAGGGGTCTTATGTTATTTATAAGGTGGGCCTCCTATAGAAAAAGCAAGTAACCTGACTTTTGATTTTTATTATTTGGAGTCTAAGGTTTTCACTAAAGGGAGATATAAAAAAACTTATTTTCTCTAAATAAAAAAGAAAGAGGTCACATTATAGATATCAGAGAAAAAGATTCTCTCTCTCTAATTTCGAGAGAAAAATTTTCTCTTGCTAGTTGCTTTTAATGGTGATAAAAGCGGTCACACGTCAAGTACATATCAAACCTGAGTCATAACTTAGAAGATTATTTAGTCATAACCTATAAGATTATTTAGTGGTAGATCGTGATTTAACAAGAGTTGTGGTGACGAATCGTGATCTGAGAGTTTAAATCACTTCAATAGAAAAAACAAAGATTGTTTATCGTCTCAGATTTTCAAGATATAATTTCTAAATTATGAATTCTTATATATGGAATGAAATCGATTCTAAAAAAAAATTTAATTAAAAAAACTGATTTTACCCCAACAGGGCTCTGATCCGGAGCACCGCGTACCAACTCTTCTTCGCCGCTAGCTTGTGCACCACGTAACAAGCGAAGTGGCTGTTCAGCCCATGATGGTTTGGGTTCTTCATCCGCAGTCTGTCCACGACGCAGAGGGCGGAATCGATTTTTTCTTCTTTGAATAATTCTTTTGCCATGTGTTTGCTGGCTTCCTCTTCCGTGTCTGCCAACTTGGAAAACAGAGCCTCCCTGGCTTCTGGATTGTTAAATGGGGAAGAAGACAGAGACGAAGACGACGACATCTGTAACAGCCTCCATCGGACGCGTGGTAGATTTATTTGAAGGCTGAAAAAAGATAGGAGATTTTTTTTTCTCTTTTCAGTAGCAATCTCGTGTTTATTATTATTATTATTATTTAATTAATAGCAATCAAGATTAAAAATCAAGTTAATTTGATGTTTATGAAGAAAAGAAAATGGGGAGGGGGAGCTGGAACGCAAATATACTTATGAAACATATTCCTCAATACTCCTTTACTGTAATTTTCAAACTTAAAACTAATAAAGGTTACAAGGGAATCTCATGAGATAAAAGGTGGGTGCGGAATCACTAACTATTGCTTTCTCGCATCTTATATTTTTTTGGGGGGCCACGGAACCCCCCCATTACATCAAAGTGCTGGTCCTATTAATGTGAGTTACCGACTTTGGAGTTTTGACACTGGACACTGCTCCTATTACTAACTCTGTACGAAACTTACTACTATAATTTTAGACACTTGCAGAGAAATTGTGAACTAACATTCCTCCTGCACGCCATCCGCGTTGTCTAACGCCTTATGGACTTCCACTCTGCATGGACCATAAGCCTTGCAGCAAGCAAGAAAATATACAAAATTAGCCATGTTTAAAGCAGAGAGAAGCCAGAAGTAGTGATCATAATGACCCTTGTTGATATTGCTTGGAATCCACCCCTGCTTTCCTCTACTTCTTGTAATACCATCGACTGAATTCATTATCAAGCTCGCTACCAAGCTTGCCGCTGACAACCCCACTCCGAGATAGGCGGAGGCTATGCTGGACATGCTTTTAGGCAGCTCGGAGTAGTAGAATTCCGTCTGCCCAATCATGTTGAACGCCATGGCCAAGCCGCTGAGCACGAGGTAAGGTAGTAGCCACATGGCCGACATTTGCACCACGGCTCGCGGGTCATCTGAAAGTCCTTCATCAATTGCAATACGGCGGCGAACCGTCTCTGTGATTGCCCATGCCGCCATTGATGCAGTAGAGAAAAGCAGTCCTATCCCCATCCTCTGCTTCAAGCTTAGTTGACACGGCTTCCCTTTGATTTTTGATGCTAGAGGGAGAAGGATACGATCATAGAAACCGACCCATAATGTCAGAGTGATAATCGTAAATATGCAGAAGGAAGCAGCTGGGATTTCAAAGTTGCGACTGACGTGTCGGTCCATGGAGCTTGCCTGGAGTACTGGAAATGAACTTTGGCTGAGGGTCACACCAATCATTATTCCAGTAGACCATAAAGGAATTACCTTGATCAATGCTTTTAACTCCTCTACTTGATCGACTGTACAAAGACTCCATGGATCTGAGGCTCTTCCATCTGGAGTCAAGTCTTGTTCCGGATATTTGATTATGCAAGCTTTGTTCAAACACCTGGACATAAAAATAAAATTTAAGAAGATGCAAGAAAGAATTCTAATTTTCGGTAGCACCTGAAAGCAACTGCTACCTTAAATTTTCACTTGGCACGAGACGCACGGATCCTTCTCTGTGATGGTACCTTTCTTCCGCAGCCTGAGGTGATGATAACTTTATATGTCGATTCTTATACGAGGCAACAAGGACTTGAATTAATCCAGAAAGCAAGCTTGTGTTAGCTTTTGACTTGACATAAAAGGGGGAAGCCAGGAAAAAACAAAGAGCCGATAACAACATTATTGCGGCAGGAATTCCAAACCCCACCTTCCAGCCCAAGTTATCTTGAATATAAACAATTAAAGTTACGGCAACCATAGATGACGCCGAGACAGAAACATAATACCAGCTGAAGTAACTCTTTAAGGCACTTTCACTTTTACTTTTGATGCCATCTCCCTTTTCCAACTGCTCAGCACCAAATGCCAAAGAGGATGACCGTATGCCACCACCTCCAAGCGACATAAGACCAAAAGCCAAATACAATAGCATCAATTGAGACCCTGTAGCGGATTCACAACCATCTCTTAGTGGATGGTCACAAGCTAGAGGCCTTGCATGGGGGAAGATTGTCGTCAGCCATAACAGAACCATCCCCTGTTAGTCAATCATTCAGTCCTTTTATATTTTACAGCTTCCATAAAAAAGAACTATTGCGAAATGTTAATTAAGATTAACAAATAAGTATAATTTAAACTTGATAGCTACTTGATGCAAAATATAAATTACAATAAACATAAATTTTATCACCTATTGAGGAAAAGGGCCTTGAGGTGGTCGAAGCAACAAAAAAGGCAAAAGGTCTAGTCCACGCAATTCGAAAAAGTACCTAAGGGCTGATTAAATTCACAAGAAGCGCCACCAAAATGAAAACCGTAGATGTGAACGTGGAAGTGAAAGATTACCAAAAGGCAAGTGATGCAACCGAAACCGATCATCAAATACCGGCCCACGTAGGAATCGGCGAGAAAGGCCCCAAGAATCGGCAGAAAACTCGAAGCAGCTGACCAAAAGAAGAGTACGTTCGTACCTTCTGTTATTTTCATGTTATATTCTCTGCACAGATACAGTATCATGTTTGGCATAAACCCAGTACTCGCCATACTTTCAAATGCTTCATTTGCTGTCCACCAAAAATAAAGCAAATAAAATAGAATACACACAATTGATCAAAAGGGTAACAACATCAACATGCATGCATGTAGTATTACATATTAAAAGAAAAAGCACAAGATTTTTATTTTTTTGGGGGGTAAAATGAATAACTTACCTATGATGAAAGGCAAGGTTCTGATGCCACCCTTTGGGTTTTTGTTGATCAAGAGTGGCTCTGTGATCATTTTCTTTTCTTCTGAACATGTTTCCATTTTGATTCTTTGTTGCTGTTTGCTTGCTTAGTCTCCTGTTTCTTTGTGTTTATGGAGACTAATCTATGTAAGGAGATTTTACACGTAGTAGATAAGAGAGTGTATTGGCACTCACCGAAAGTGAGAAATGCTAACATGCATGTGGAAAGCACTGATACGATAGAAAGTGGAAGAACATCAACGATGCAACCAATTAACTAAATAATTTGTTTTCTTTTTCTTTCTTTTGAGAGGTACTAATTTAATTAAATAATTAAGATGCTGCGTATGGGGGAAAAATATTTTAAAAACAACTGTTTATCAAAGGAATAGCCAATAATCTGTGATTAGTTAATGAATTGGGATATTGTTTTGAATTCTTTAATCGTCCGATGTGACTTCCACTTTATGGGATGTTGGAAGTTACGCCTAGTCAAAAGAAAGAAGTGGGAAATTAAAAAGATAAATATGTAAATAAAGAAGTGGAATGACTAGAGAATGGCGGAATAACACACAGATCCCTCTATTTGTATATTATTTTATTCAAACTATACTTGGTCTATTTGCGTAAAACAGGTTCCCGACACCTTCGGAAATGATGGTTACTCTCATTTAGGGCCGAATTTGAGCAGTACATTAGTAATAGAGTCATGTCCTCACTAAACAGTCTAAACCTAAAGCATAATACAACCCTCGCTTATCTTATGGTGTGAAGTTTTGCAGCTCTCTCATCTTTTTGTATAAAAATTATTAGCCTAAGATTGTATAAAAAAAATTTAACCTCAATATAAAAATAGTCTCTAAAATTTTAATAGTACAAACTATTATTGTATTTCATATTATAAAGATCCCAAGTAAATATCAACAAAAGGGGAGTCTAGATTACTAAATATATATGGAGAAGAAAGAGTATAAAAAATTAATAAATTAAAGGGAAATCTTCAGAGAAAGGAGGATCATAATATGATTTTTTTTTTTTGGGTAAGGCATAGTCAAGTTAAGACAAAATAAAATGGGAGAATTATCGTCCCGTTCATATCATGACATATCCAGTGACCTAATTTAGTAGGAGGTTCTTAGAAAACATGAAGGTCAAAGGGTAAAAAACCGGCATTCTTGACCAAACAATCAGCTGCAAAGTTGGTTTCATGATAAATATGTCTAATGGACACAAATCAGTTCCTTCTTAGAAGATTCTTAATCGATTTTATTAGAGGCGTGTGCACATTGGGGCTATGATCTCAGAATCAATCATTTGAAGGATGCAAAGGTTGTCTACTTCGGCCTCTAAAAATCGAATGCCGCGGATCCATACGAGTTGGAGTCCTTGGTAAAGCCCCCAAAATTCCGCCATACAAATGGAACAAAATCCAATGTTCATCCCAAAACCTGTAACCCATTTTCTGTTGGAATCACGAATTAAGCCCCTTGCACTAGTTGCTCCATTAATAGACATGTCTAATGATATGATTTATTTGAAGAACATATTCATGAATACAAGAAAGATGACTGGACTAAGGTGTGGCTGCTCATATCTTGGCTATTTTAATTGGGATTCAGGACTTGTTTGATATAAAATGATAAAATGTGGCCGTTGTTTTAGAAAATAAATAGAGAACAAGGGATACAGACGTTATTATCTATGCTCAAGCTCAACTAAACAGGAGTTGCTGGAGTCACGACACCACATCCTTTGAATTTACTTAAAGTAAAACAGTAAAAATAAAAAAAAACAAGGGTTAATTTTGTCCTGTCTCCAAATGTTTCAACATTTTTTACCGTGTCCCCAAATATTTCAACAATACTCACTCCACACCTAAATCCGTTATTTTGACCATTTATTCTAACGGTCAAAGGGTAAATTTGAAAATTTATATCCTAAATATTATTTGATGATGTTAAATTAAATTTATTTAATAATTTAATTGATGGAATTATTATTAATTACCTTGAAATAAAATTTTTTAATGTAAACATTAATTATTAAATTAATATTTTATCTCATTTTATTTTTTTCTAATTCAAGATAAAAGGTATTTCGGATATTTACTTAAATTTCAAATAGCTCCGTTAAACATAACGATCAAATTAATAGAATTAGGTGTGGAGTAAGTATTGTCGAAATATATAGATGTGTGGTGAAAAATATTGAAACATTTGGGGGCGGCAGGATAAAATTAACCCAAAAAACAACGAAAATGCGACACCACATTCTTGGAATGCGGGCCACCTTATCCTCGCTTTTCAACTTCTTTTTCATTTTTTCAAACGCTAAACTTGCGCACTTGGTTACACGTACCCGTGTCGGTATTTTAGTATCGCTTTCAGTCAGTGCTGTGGTTGCCCTCGGCACCGTGGTCCCCGGTCGGTGGCGTGATGACGTCATGAACGAGAAGAATCTACGCATTAAAAAATTGGTTAAGTAGAATTTCATTAAATTTATAATCGATAAAGGTGTTAATTTGATTGAATAAAAATTTTTATTGTTCTCGATTTTAGGCTTGATAAATTAATAAATTAATTAATTAAAAATTTAAAAGAATCTCAATTTTCTAATAAGCTCCCATTAATACATAAATTAATAATTAACTAATTTGAATATAAATACTATGAGACTTTTATAAAATAAGTTTCCAATGTCCCTTTCTTCTTTTAGAAATTGATTTGACTTGATTTTCATCTTTAATTTTTGTAATGCTAAAAGAAATTCCAGCATGGTGTAGTCGTTTTATGACAAGAAATTATTTAATGTCAATATTGATTAAATTGTTTCTCTGCGTGAGATAGTTTTTATAGTAAAACTGTTATCTTCAACTTCTCCCTCTTTAATCTTTATCATTTTTCATTACACTTCCAATCATGTGATCATTGCTCAAAATGAAAATCATATCACACAGCTTGAAAAAGTCATTACTCTAATTATATTATCTCTATACTTCATAAAAATTTATGCTCTAAATGTGATATTATCTTTATAAATTAATATGATTAATTTATTACCTATTGGTAGATTAATATTCGTTAAATCAATATATTTTTAATTTATGTAGGTGGGACTACATTAAATTATAATATCACAACGTTATTGTATGAACTCATGTATTCCATAGCTGCATTTTCTTGATTAAAGGTGAAAGAACTTTCTGAATTGAAGTGCGCATATTTTCTTTTTCTTTTTTTTAATATATATGCACAGCAGCACGTGCATGAATGTGGCACCATATCTTATCTCCTTGTAAAACATTTTTGGATTACACCACCTTTTATTTCCTAATCTTTATTCTTTATTCTTTTTTTTTTTTACTGAGATGACAAAATAAAAAATAAAATTAATAATATAAAATATTTATTTTAATTATCAATTATTATATATACGCAATAAAAAATATTTTATATACATGTTTATATATATTAAATAATTTTTTTTTCAATTCAATCATTTATATTTATACAACAATTTAACAATGAGATTTACCAAACATATATGATTGTATAGTTGATTATTTATTTAGTACAACAATTTTTTAAAAAAAGATACAACATTACCAAATTTGCCCTAACTCATAATAAAAATAAAAGGATCTTTTATTGAGTGGGAGAATCAGAAAAAAACATATGAGATCATTCCAAACATAATTATAGTTATTTCTAATATTTCCCAAATCAGGCAAATATCTCAAATCCTAATATAACAATAACTGACTTAAATAAAAAAAAAAAAGCAAAAAGAAATTAAATAGTAGAATCTTTGACCTAAAATTGGGTAGGGTTTCCCAAGTGAACGTGATCTCAATAATCTATAACCCATAAGCATATTGTAGGACTCCCTTCTTATTGGATCCGAAAGAACATCACAGGCACCATTTATAAGCTTTTCAGCACTATCAATCATGACAGATGAAGGACATTGATCCTGCTGATGATCACTGAATGAATACTTTTGCTAACTCCTAATGTTTCTTGATTTTATGAAATCCAGTGCTGTGATCTGGATACCAAGAATCGTATACCAGCTCTTCTTTTCAGTTGCAAGCTTGTGCACCGCATAGGCTGCGTAGTATTTATCAATTGCTGAAAGATTAGGGTTCTTGGAACGTGCTCTCTTGAGGGTGTAGAGTGCGGAATCAAATTTTTTTTCTAAACTATGAACTCTTCAGCCTTGTTTATGATTACGGAGTGGGCCTCTTCTTCAACTATTGAGTTTTTAAATTTTGATGAATAATTTTTGCATCTTCCTCTTCTATCATTAGAGTGAAAGCCCTTGCGGCTTTTGACGAGTTATTGTTTAATATTTGAGAAGCCATATTCTCCAACTTTGATGAGATTATAATTAAGAAGCGTTTTCTGTTATATTAAAATATGGAGAGTCAAAAACCGACATCGGTTTGATTTAATTTTTTTTTGCATGGGTGGTGGGTTTGAAAGGGCGTGTCCAGTCACTTTTTTTCAATATGAATGTTATATAAAATATGGAGAGTCAAAAAGCGACATCGGTTTGATTTAATTTTTTTGCATGGGTGATGGGTTTGAAAGGTTCGCAAATAAACTCCTAATTTGACCAGGAGAAGGATCTTCTTCAAAATTAAATTACAATACGTACAAATTAATTGGATTGGGATTTGGTGTTGATATGAGATTTTGCTCACAATCTAAGGAGATAATGACATGCGCCATTTATTGTTGTCAATGGCCAAGATTTATTTTCCTCATTTATTTTTTCTCTTCGGTCAATCTTAAACGACAGCGTATTATTAGCTACTTCTACATATGGATTTTTCCCAAACTCAAGTCATGAGCGTAAAACACCAACAAAATATCTTAGCACCAGACCAGCCACCACATGAAGGAAAGGCTTAAAGTAAAAAGTTTTTTAGATTCCGATTTCAACAAGCAGAATAAACTTTGCCATTTTTCTTAATTTGCTTCTTGGGTGGGTTTGTAGAAGTTTTAAGATTTTGATTTCATTGAGCAAAAAAAGAACTTTTGTACTGTGTAATTGGGTCTTTGTTTAATTTTGTATCTCACTTTCTCCTTCATCATCTATATCTTCATCCTCACATAAGCGGAAGAAAGATTAGGGAAAGATTTTGATAAAATTTAAGAAAGTTTTCATTTCTTTTAAAAATACACATCTTTGACATTTAAAAGATCTAATTCCATATATATAGTGTCTTATATAAGTTAGTATTTGAGTGCTTTTACGTACATTCTTAACTAATAACACGATCACAAGAGCACCAAGAATGCCAATTTTCAATTACTATATTTTCAAAATTAATAACAACTTATATCATTCACTAATTAATTTTAGTATTTAACTGATCATAAAATTAAGTTTTGAGTTGTGAAATAATTACAAGTCGGCAATTTGATAGACAAAAATTATTTCCCTGACTTGAGCAATAAAATCAAACAAAACCAGGAGAATTGTTATAAAACAATCTTTTACAAGGAAAGAACAAAATTGATCCTTAATTATAGGAACAAGTTTGGCGATTTCGGTGGTGGTCTACTGATCTTGACAATCTTCCTGGTGACGGCACGATGATCAAGAAGCGGCAAAGGCGACGATGCTGTTGATGAGGATGCAGAGCTGGGGTTTCTGAACGTTTCTGATGATTTAACGAACTGAACATTAATAACATTATTATTCTTACGATTAGTAAAGCCCATAAGCAGGTCATAGGCTTCCTTTCTTCTTGCATCCGAAAGAACTTCCCAAGCTTCAGTTACAAGCTTGTTTGCATTCTTTACTTCAACAAAAGAGCACATGTTCGGCTGCTGAAACAATGTAGACAGGACCTCATAATGTTTATTGATTTCTTCAACTCTGGTGGCGCCGCCGCCGCGACCTTCTTTCAGGCCAAGAACTCCGTACCAGCTTTTAGTTTCGGATGCAAGCCTATGCACCAAGTATGACGCCGTGTATCTACCAAAGCCAGGAATGTCATTAGGGTTAAGGTTCTTGTTCTTATTAGTGTCGTGCAGTACTGCCACAATGGCACGTAGTGTGTCTCTGCATGCCTCTGTATCCTTATCGATCAAGTACTCTTTTGCTATGCCATCTGCAGCATCCTTATAAGCCAACGGAGAAGCCATCGTTGAACCCAAACTCGCAAATAAGACTGAGAGTGGAGCAGGTGTGTGTTCGTTTTGTTGGAGATGATGTGAAAGCGTCTGTATCTGTGATGTGCTTTATATAGAATCAAAATCCGACATCGTTTAGGTTTCCTATGAATGCACGGTTAGGTTTCCTTTTATCCGCTTGTCTTTAAAATTAAATAAGAAACCGTCTACATCAAGATACTATAATCAAAATAAATGGTAATTAAAATAAGGAACAGAGTCAAATGAGAGCCGATCTTATTTCATAAATTTTACCACAAAGAATCCAATTTTTTACAAGCAGATAAAAGATTTGTAAGATGTAGTAGCTTAGTAAGCAGATCAAGTTATACAACTTGTGTACTGAGATGGAATACTTCTATACTTTTTTTTTCTCTTTTCGCCCAAGTCATTGTCCATGATTGGAAAAGCACCATGTCCAACAATTTCAATACCCTCTGCTTATTCATTTTCAAAACTATGATGAAGGGAAGAACCTGCTGAGGTTACAGGGCAGTGAATAGAAGTCACTGGTCCTGGCATCTCGATTAAAATACTGGAACTTCCCCCACCAATGCCTGCCACAGTCTTGCCGCGTTGCGCTGTGGCCTAGACTGTGAGTGCAATCCAAGAAGTACGCAACAATGATTGCCACGGTTGCTGGTGACGAGAAAATCACTTGCATCATGTTGTTGAACTGTATGCACAGCAAAAATCAGAAAGTTAGCTTCACTGTTGTATGGCAAGTACTCTGAATATTGCTGTGTATCGATTATACGCACTGATGTTGAAGCAGTGTGCACAGGGTCGTGTCCGGAAATGTAAAGGTATTCGTTGAAGTAACGTGTCACGGAAAGGCCTATGAAGAGGGAGAAGCCTAAAATGAACTTTGACCTGAAGCTGTTGAGGTTGCAGAATTGCAGGAAACCTAAACCTGCCGAAGCTGCACATCCCACGGTTCATGACAATCAAAAAGTCAAGTCTAAATGTTACGTGTTAGTAGAGATCAAGTTACGCCCTATGCATACCCACGTAGGCGAAGAGGACACAGGACAAGGCTGCCACGATTGGCAATGGGATAGAAGCTAGAATAGCACCGAATTTGCCTGTTAGCAACATGCATTGTGACACCATCAGACTCACGAGTGAAAAAAAAACAATAGAAATGTTCCAGGACTAGCTTGTACTGCCATATGGAGTACCACACCTAGTACAGAGAAGAAAAGCATAAATCCTGCTGATATCTGAACAACTCTACGACTTCCATTCCGTGTTAATCCCAAAAGACCTGCATTTTCACTAGAAAAAAAGCAACAAAACTTTTGATAGCTCATAGTGTCTTGGAGATCATTTTGCCAGGATAGGGACATGCACTGGCTAAAACACCAAGCGCGGTAATCAAAACAAACTCAAAAAGTTAAAAATCTCCCTACACTGAAGCGGCGCAGCCACTTCCTGTGCCAAAGGCTCCATCCAGCAATAAACCTAATCCCTGAAATTCAATAAATCAAACCAATGACCCTGATTTTAGAATCCACAAATATGAAACATAGATGACAATAGTGGAATGGCGAGAATCCTTTGCTAATACCTGCCAACCAATGCCGCGGCTGAGTACACAAGGTGGCATAGGAGTGGCACTACCATACCTTGATGCTGCAATAAATGTACCCGTAGACTGCCAAAGAAAAGAATGAAACAAGTTGATCTCAGTAGAATCATAATGCAGATTCTCGATATACAGGTTTTGAAACCCATGGGCGATAAGCTGAAGCAAAATAATTTTCGCAAGCGTTCAAATTTATGATCTATGTCTTGCAGGTTCCAGCACCATGCTTAGCTCCCCACAAAGCCGAAAACATTAAAATAAAAATCATTTCATGATCTTCAATTCCCGTAACAGCTAGTCACATAATAAGAATTGCTCTTTATAAATCAAACCTCAATAATAGCAACAAAAGAAGCAGCCATCATGGCAAAAGCATCACCAGCATTGAAAAGAGGGGGACCCCATTGAAGAGGAAATGGAACCATTATCCTGTGAAGGAGAAGCAAAACATTGTTGAAGGTCATAATAATACCACTAGTCCTCAATGAATCATTTACGGTAGCTAATATTAGATAAATCTCTTTAAAGAAAACTTTATTGAAAAGAATAATTTTACCATGGAGCGGCAGTAATGAGTCCAGAGCGATCAGTACGACAGCTAGTTTGTGTGCTTGGAGGTCTATTATCATATAGTCCGGTTAAGGTCAAAATTTCAGCATATCCCCACACAATAGCAACAGTGAATAGGATTGCAAATCGGTCAAATATGGCTCTTTTGGATTTCATCACATGGGGAAGATACTGCATTGAATCAGCTATAAAAAAGGATTAGACAAAATAACACCTGGAGTAGAGAGAGCATAAACAGGACAATAGGCAGCGGTCAGGAACTTTAAACCGAGCACCCCATGCTATGTTCCAAGGCGGAGTTTTTCAAGTAAATATACAATTTCAGTTGACTGAAAGACGAGCAATTAAAGAATAGAATTGACCTGGGACAAAAGAACCAGTATTATCAATGCTGGGAGTCCAACCTCGATGCATTTTGCCAGCTACAAGCACAAAACAAAGGATAAGCTAACTTCTTCTGTTTTTGCTTTGAAGAAAGTAGCACAACCCTATGCAATTAGCAAAAGCACTTTAAATGGTTTGGGCTCGCTGTCTTACCTGTGGGAAGCCATGTGCATACAGTCCTAGTCCAGTTAGAGTTACTAGAGGGACCGCGGCAAGAGGGTTAAGAAATCTGCATCACAAGAAACCGAAGCAAGTAAATATTGAAATTACTGAATGCAATGAGGCAGCTTTCGTGACATTCTACCTTCCAAATATTGTTCCGAATCCAAAAAATCCAATTAGCATGTTGAAGAGTGATGCCATAATGAGTGCCCCTTGCATAGTTTTCATGGATTCTTTGAACCTCTGAAAAATGGAACCATCAAAGACAGGCACTTTGTTAACCATCTATGAGCTTAACAAAGCAATAACCAACCTGTTCAGGATCTGTGTATATGTTGAATCTATTGGAAGCAGCAATGGATATAGAGGTGATATTGAAAGCATAGGAACCACCCATCACCACAGGAAGCCGGGTTCCAAACGAAGTTTGCAAGAGTGTGTTTATGCCCGCAACAAAGAGCGAAGTGTTGATTACTTGAGCCTTCTCTACCTATTATTATCAAGATGATTAGTGAATTTGAACGAATAATAATTAAAAAAAAAATGCATCTAATTTTAGAAAGTTTTCGCTAAAAGTCATTACATTGCCTCCACCCATTAAAGGAACAAGTGTTGTCGGAATGATCACAGTGGTTCCAAGCATTACTAGATAGTGCTGGAATCCTAGAATCATTGCTTCAGCTGCAATCAATGTAATAAATATTAGCACTTAATAATTTAACATAAAAAAACTATGTATAAGTAAATCAGAGTACTGTAATTTTTCAAATTATCACCTTCTAAGATTAAAAAAAAGCACAATTCAATTAAACTAGAAGCAAAATTTGAACCGAAAAGAAAGCTTGGAAAGGAAAAACAGAGTATTCAAGCCATGGAGCCACACTGATTATATAAAAACATGAGGAAAGGCTGTAAAATTACACCAAGGGGGTGAGCTGGAGACACAAAAGTCGACGCCGGGAAGCTGTTCTTTAACAGGATGTGGCTGACACTCATCAGGTTTTGATGCCATTCTGCTCTCAAATCAACGACTTCCGCAGCACTTTGTGTCACTGGTTTCTGTCTTAAAGAGCTTCGCAGATAGAAGAAGAGTGTAGTCTAAGGAAAAGGGAAAGCACTAGTGCAAAAATGGGAACTATTTATTGCTGAATTAAAATCGTTTAAAAAATCTTATAATGATTCTTATAAGTTACAGAATATAAAGTACAGTCATTACATAGTTATTACTAATTCTTAATATCACAACTAGCCGTTATTCTTTTAATAAGGTCATAATTAGCTTAACATCAAGGCTTAAATTATAGGAAACGATATTCCATATAATATCACATACATAAACTAAGTATTATGCTTTGAGCAACTATGAAATTGAAAGTATCTTGCAGTTGAAGGAACTGATAGTACGCGCGAGGGCGTTGCCTCTTTGTTTTTGTGACACAGCTTTTTAGTATGTCTCGTTTTTCTTAATTTAAGTTTATAATATTTAATGCTACCGAAAGAAATAGAGAGAATTGCAAAAGGGTATTTTTGTAAGTTTTGCGGATCTTATGGGATGTACTTCATAGATTCAAATACCACAATGAGCATTACACGAAAACAAGTCACATCAAAGATTCCAAGTTAAAGGGCAATCGATTTTCCTTCAACACTATTTTCTTTACATCAAATGTCAGGTTTGTAACATAGTAAAGGGATTTCTGATCCTTTACTAGAACCTGTAGTGGCAAATTCTAAAGCATCTATAAAAGACTTGTAATTACAAGCTTGGCCAGCGGCTCAAGTTTGTTGCATCATCTCTGATTTTACATATTTTCAACAGAGCAGCCATTGTAAAACCTCCAAACTTAGAATGAAGGGAAGAACCTATTAAGGTTCCATGGCAGCGAATAGAACTCTTCGCTCCTGGTATCACGCTCAAAATAGCGGAACTTCGCCCACCAGTGCCTGCCACTGTCACGCCTTGTTGCACTGTGCCCAAGACTGTGAGTGCAATCCAAGAAGTAAGCAACAATGGTTGCTACAGTTGCCGGGGATGTGAAAATCACTTGAATTATGTTGTTGAACTGTAATCATTAAGGGAAAAAAAAAATAGAATTGGTTTATGGTACTCTTAGTAAAAAGTAAACAAACAATGGCGAGGCTATCAAACAAAGCTATGTGTCTACTATACCGATGTTGATTTAGTGTTCACTGGGCCGTGTCCAGAATTGAGCTGATACTGATTGAAGTACTGTGCCACTGAAAGGCCCATGAAGAGGGAGAATCCTAAAATAAACTTTGACCTGAAGCTGTTCAGGTTGCAGAATTGGAGGAAACTCAAACCTGCCGCAGCTGAACCCGAAATACAAAATCAGATGGTGTTGAGATTGCAGTAATTCACTCAAGAGACTAATTCAGCCTTTTTTTTAATTTTTTTTTATAAAGATGTAGACGAGATACATACCCACATAGGCAAAGAGGACACAGTACAGAGCTGCCACAATAGGTAATGGAATAGAGGCAAGAACAGCCCCAAATTTTCCTGTCAACAACATTAATTATGATACCATCGGACGCGTAAGTACCTCTTTTGCCATATATTTAACTAAAAATGAAATATGCTCAATTCTAAGATCCTATTTCAAGGGAAATGCACTTGAACTGTACTGAGTGATCAGTTAAGCCAAATTAGAGAACAACACAAGAAATTCCAGGACTATTTATATGGACACATAAAGAACCTCACCTAATATGGAAAAGAAAAGCATAAATCCTGCTGATATCTGAACAACTTTTCGACTTCCATTTCGTGTTAATCCCAAAAGACCTGCATTTTCACTGAAAAAGCAACAAAACCTGTTAGCTCACAGTTTTGGAGGTCATTTTGCTAGGATTGGCACATGCACAGGGTTACACACGCAAGTGTGGCAATTTCACTGACAGCTGTGCACATTCCGAGCTATGTGAGATTTTACAAATAAATCAAAGTATCCAATATTAATTACAGATTGCCATTAACCAATTTTACTGTTTCATTTGATGCACTTAATTACAGTTTATGCAGGTATTGAGATTCTATGCCTAAGCAGAGAGGAGTCATAGTGGAGATGCCCTCATCATAAAGACTTCTTTACAAAAAGCTATTCACTAACTTCAAAAGTTTAAACTTTCTTACACTGAAGCAGTGCAGCCAGATCCTGTGCCCAAAGCACCATCCAGCAAAAGACCTATTCCCTGGAATTCAGAAAATCAAACCAGTGATCTTGATTTGAGAACCCAGAATTATGGACTATATATAATAAAAGTGCACATAGCAGAATCCCTTACTTGCCAACCAATACCGCGGCTTAGTACAGACGGTGGCTTAGGGGTGGCACTCCCATATCTTGAAGCTGCTAAAAACGTACCTGTAGACTGCTCAATAAAAGAAGGAAAAAGGTTCATCTTATTAGAATCACAATACAAATTATCCTTCCTTATGATTTAAACCTTGCAGCACCACTCTTAACTGCCCCCCCCCCCCGTCCCCCCCTCAACAAACCAAACCAAAAAACAAAAAGAAAAAAAAGGCAAAACAGCTTGCATCATCTCATAATCTTCATTCCCAGTTAGGAGTTAATCACATGTTCAGAATAGTTCTTTATAAATCAAACCTCGACAATAGCAACAAAAGAAGCAGCCATCATAGCGAATGCATCACCAGCATTGAAACGGGGGCTTCCATACTGAAATGGATATGGAACCCGTATCCTACGTAGGAGAAACAAAATTAAAGGTCATAATAATGCCAGTACTCCTCAAGGAATCATTTGCACTGGCTAATATCAGATTAGATAAATCTCCTTTGAGCAAAGTACAAAAGAATAATTTTACAAGAATTTCAATTGGGCTGTTATGTATAAGCTCACCATGGAGCAGCTTTAAGAAGTCCAGCACGATCTGTACGACAGCTAATTTGAGTATTTGAAGGTTTATCATCATAAGCACCAGCAAGAGTCAAAACTTCAGCATATCCCCATACGATAGCAACAGTGAAGAGGACTGCAAGTCGGTCAAATATGCCTCTTTTGGATTGCAACATATGCGGAATATACTGCAAATTAAGAATCAGTCATCCACATTGTTAGACAAACCAAAATAAATTCAAGATAAACTCCATTAAGTGAACAGTGAAAAGGATCATTGTTTTTAAATTTTTTATAGATTTAAAGACAAGAACAACTAAGAATAGATCTGACCTGGGATAAAACAACCAATATGATTAATGCAGGGAGTCCAACTTCAATGCACTTTGCCAGCTATAAGCATTCACCAAAGAGAAGAGAATGTCATTTTCAGAAAAGGGATAATTGTAGAGGTGAAAATGCAACTCAACACAAAGAGTTATGCAGAAAATGGAAGTCAACAAAGACTTTCTAACCATATCACATGTAATTTAAAAGATTAAATCAGTGAGACACAAAGCCATAAAGATCCCTCGGTCGAAATTTCATTACAACAAAGATCCAGAACCAGCATTTTAAGATTAGTAATCTAATGGTTCTTGGGCAAACTATTCAGAGATGTTAATTAGCCTGGAATTCTGTGTCTGTGACCAGCTCATTGTGACATTGAGCAGCAACTAAGCATGATAGGAACAGATAAATGTTAGTCACAGAATAAGTACATTAAGGAGTGCAGGAGTTATTCTACTAATATCAAAAGTTGTCCCCAAAAATCCAGCATATGACTACAAATAAACATAAACAGCTGACTAGTAACAGAAGTGATACTCTTGACCGCCTAAACTTCAACGCTACGTTTTTGTAATAGGCAGTGTAAATTTATATAAGTTAGGGCACAAGGGACTTCATTTTTGAGCTGGCTGAAAATTCTTTCGAAGCCAACAGTATGGATGTAGGAAAAGAACTAAGAAAATTGCTTCTTTAACTCGGGAAATGACTCCAAACAGTTTGGAAGCAGAGAAGCATAATTAACATTAGCAAATAAGGTCATCGAAATTGAACCAAAATTCCCCATTTCAAAACAAGATGAAAACGTATATTAAACTAGCCATTTCTGTTTTTGCTTTGAAGAATGAAGCAAAACCCTTGACATTCTTACCCTTGGGAAACCTAGTGCATATAGACCTAGTCCAGTAAGGGTGACCAGGGGAACCGCAGCAAGAGGGTTAAGAAATCTGCATCACAAGAAACCGAAACAGAACCACAATATAATATCAGCTTCATGGCAAGATAAGACTTCACCGAATCTATTAAGGCAGTTAAGCTACATCCTACCTTCCAAATATTCTCCAGAAGCCAAAAAAACCAATTATCATGTTGAAGAGTGACGCCATAATAATTGCTCCTTGCAAGGTCCTCATGGATTCCTTGAACCTCTGCAAATAGCAAAAATTCATTATATTAATTAACAACCAACTCATCCTCTTGATATCCAAAAAATTAGAGAAGCGCAGAAGAAAACGGCAGACCAACCTGATGGGGATCAGTGTATTGCTTGAATCTGTTGGACGTAGCGATGGACACAGCAGGGATAATGAAAGAATAGGAACCCCTCATCACAACCGGGAGCCGAGTTCCAAACAAAGTCTGCGAGAGTGTGTTGATGCCCGAAACAAAGAGCAAATTGTTGATGACTTCAGCCTTCTCTACCTGTTCATCAAGAACATTACAGAAGCATTTGAGTCAACAGAAATTGTAAACATGAATTAGAACTTTTTCTCAAAACACTCCTTACATCGCCTCCGCCCATTAAAGGGACAAGCATAGA
Organism: Citrus x clementina; assembly: GCF_000493195.1. Classification (NCBI taxonomy): domain Eukaryota; kingdom Viridiplantae; phylum Streptophyta; class Magnoliopsida; order Sapindales; family Rutaceae; genus Citrus; species Citrus x clementina. The sequence goes on from NW_006262022.1 coordinate 1,979,885, forward strand.
TGGAATGATAACTGTAGTTCCAAGCATTACTAGATAATGCTGAAATCCAAGAATTATCGCCTCAGCTGCAATTAATGCAACAATTAATAAGAAGAATTTCATATTAAAAGAAAAATGCAAAACATTTTCCTTCACTTATTTATATTAGTTTCAATTTCTTCAGTCTATCTCTTATTCTTTACATGCATAGAGGCGTATCCAAGCAATGCATTATGCATGCATTATTTATATTTTGAACGAAAAGATAGAAAAGTTACGCCAAGGAGGCGAGCTGGAGACGCAAAAGTCGATGCCGGGAAGCTGATCTTTAACCGGAAACGGCTGAAACTCATCGGCTTTCGAACCTCCTCCTCCTCCACCGCTGCCCGCCATTGTTGCGCCGTTCCGCCTTTCTTTCCTTTGTTTCTGTTCAAGCAAGGAAGCTTTGCTTGTCTTCAGATATAGAGGCGAGAGAGCGAGAAAACGTGTCGTGCAAGAAACAGCCAGAGCAAGCACACTGATGACGGATTGATGATCATGGTGATGAGCTGAGACACTTAAACAATTAGGACAGGTTAGGCCGCGTCGTTATGACTTATAATCACTAATATGTTTTTGCAAAATTATACTTGTTTACTTATGAATTTTGCTACAGTTGTTGAATCGTTTCTTGCTTTGATTTATTAGCGGAGACTAGAGAACGAGAGAAAGAGATCGGAAAGCTACCTACTGCAGCTGCATGAGTGTGACAGATTCTTCACTGACACAAATTAAAAAGCTAGCTCTTTTTTGCCTTCTGACAGCATCCACACTGCAGAATTGAGATTAATTTTTTAAAAAAAATACAACAATGAACTAATTAATTAGTATATTTTAGAAGATGCTGAACTAACTTGTAAGTTTGATACCACCATAATTCAAAATAATAATAATAATAAAAGGGTCTGATACCACCAGCATGTTGTTTGTTTTCAAATGTGGAAGAGTATGAAGATGACATGGAGCTTGTTGGTGATGAGTCGTTTTAAAGCGTTACTACTTGCGTTTTGAGCTTTTTTGCCTTTCTTCTAAAAAGATTCGGACAATTCCAATGCTCGCTAATTGCCCTGAGAAGCTGAATCTGAATGGAATTTGAATTTTTTTTTTCCTTTTTTTAATAATTTGTTAATTCCTTACTAACTAACTTACAATGTCTTCAAAATATGCCCCAAAAAAAATATATAATATTCAAATAGGATCCGCTTGAATTTTACATGAACCGTAGGTTAAAACTTAGCATCACCCGTTAGTTACACTTCGATTTTTGAATATTGTTTTATTTTTTATTTTTTTGGTACGTATGGCGTCGCTTGTAATTATTACAGGATATTTACAGGTCAGCGCAGCAGAGATAATGTGACGGACTCGCAGACATCTCCCTGTCAGTACTCAGTAGCTGCAGAAAATCCTTCACACGTGTTACTAGACAAAGACCAAAAAGTTCTCGAAATCTATTAAAATCTCATATTTGCCCTCTCCACGTTTTACATACTTAAAGAAATGACAATTCAAAATAATAATAATACTCACACGTGAAATACGACACGAAGCTAATCAAATTAACCCCCCAATAATAACTTATATATCGAACTTTAGGTTAAAATTATTCATCAAACTTAACAATTGAGTTGTTGGTAATATTCAAAACTAACGAGATTTGATTTTTTTTATACATGTTTCAACAACAATTCAACCGAATATTCTTGAAATTTTGAATGGTAGATAAATTCGGACCTCCAAATATGAACATTTTCCCCTAGTGCATGGTTTTTCAATTTGTCAAGTTAATCCAAATTACTTAAAATTAGTTAACCATTTATGATTAAAGTTTTAAAGTGGATTTACATTCATTGCACTTTCCGTAGTTTTTTTTTTCCCCCCCTTTTCTTTTTGGGTTAACTGAACTGTTTTAAGTTTTCTTGATTTCCCACTCAAGCACTCAAATGGAGATTGATTAGAAATTTATTTGTAGAAAAAATAGCAATGTAGAAGGCACAAAATGCAACAAATAAATAATAAAGTCAAACGCTGGTTTCTTTTTGCAAAAGTTTGTCTTATAGACACGGAACTAGTAGTCAAAGGAAAGTGTGCCAACCATTATACTTTATTCCTGATTGATTTACTTGTTGAACAATAATAATCCAAATTGGACAATACAAAGGGGAATAACACATGCCCAATTTTGACGTTTATTTTATTCGTTCATTTATTTATTTTAATATTACTTTACAATATTTACAACGAGACATTTATAGAAACTCTTAATGACTTGATCAATTGTGTGATGGCGCAATTAAAAAATAAGCAGTGCTACACATCCCAACATTTTTAACCTAAAAAGTTATTCCAAATGATGTGGCATTTATCAATTAGTTGGTGAGATAATACAATTAATTCACTTAAATCTTGTAAATAATTATCAACCACTCAATTAATGACGCATCACTTGAGATCAAATATATATTTAAAAACTATACAGGCATCCTAAATTTTTTTATCCCAAAATTCTATCTCAAATGATGTGTCATTCATTGATTTGTTGATAATTCTTTAAAAAATCTTAGTGGGTTAATTTCTCACTAACCAATTGATGAATGCCACATCATTCGAGATAGTTTTTTAGGATAAATAATTTGAGATGTGAAGCACCGTAGCTCAAAACAAGCCAAATTTACTTTCAAGTTTGAAAGAAAATCAAGCCAACCAATTTACACGCGGCGAGTTGATGTTTTTATTAGTTAATCACTTTCACTTTTTTTCTTTTCTTTTTTTGATTTAGGGATTTATGGGCTTGGGGGTATCTTGGTTCCATTAAAGTGGGCTAATGAATAGGGGTCGTGGATAAACTTGGACCAAATGTTTCAGGCCCACCGTATTCTACATTTGAGAAGTCACCGTACATGATACAGTTCTTGTTCTTTGCCAACTTTGCACTTAATAAAGGCCAATTGCGTCTGTGTATCCGCCAAAAATAGTATTGGATTTTTCAAATCGTATATTAAAGCAAAATAACAATCTTTTATTTAATTAAAAAATAAAATCTAAAATCTAAACACATACAGGGGCAGATATTCTGTAGCGTTTGGCTATAGCCCCAACAAATTAGAACATACTCCATTTCATTCAATGCTGAAATTATTTTAAAATTATAATGGTAAGGCGCCGGTCGGGTCGGGTCATATTTTAATTTTATGATAATATATATATATATATAATCAAGTTAGCAAGGTTTTTAACTGGTCACACACAAAAGGGTGGTTTGTTGAAAACAAAATATATAATTTATTTTATGATTTATCACCTACTCTACGTTTGCATCGTCCAAAACTCCCCTAAATGAACCTTCCTATAAATTAAAATTCAAATACGAGTTGAGTTTGTCTATTGAATGATGACTTAAGACTTTATAAAATTAAGATAATTTTTTTAAAAAAAATCATATTCGCAGGCTCTCCTCGCTGTTTGGTTTGAAAATGGTTAGGGGGCCGGGCAGCCGAGAAATCATCTATTCAAATGGTTTTGGTGTCAAATTTTGAGTGGACTAGTAATTCATATTATAATTGTGTACAAAAATTTGTTATTACATAAGTAAATTTAGAGGATATTTTTTAAAATGAGAGTTCCCTTGTTTTAATAAAATAAGGACTAAATTAAACTATTAAAAAAATTACAGACTTAATACAGCGTGTTTTGTCACACAAAATATCTCGCCAACGGAAGATTCCACATAACTTCAAATTTATCAAGCTTTTTGTGCAACTAAGAGAATTTCTAGAATTCATTTGATTTGATTAATACTGAATTAACAGCTAAACTACCATTAATTTGTCTAAATGTGACAGGTTGCTTTCAAAAGTTTCTATCAAATATTGATTTGCCATTTTGCCTGATCCTTGCCTGTATGCACCATACGCGTGGCTAAAACGTTTTCCACGTTTTGTCAAAATGACACTCTTCAAAATAATGCCTTTCTTTGTATTTTATTCCACGGTTAATTAGCATATGGAAGTCAGTTGCTTTTTTATCTTTTAATTCCATTCACGTTTTAAAATTATCTATAAGTCCACACTTAGAGCACTACCCTAGCTTTTTATATAAGAGTGATGATACAATTACAAACGCTTATATAAACTTATCTTGTATAAATTGATGTGACATTAATTCATTAGTTGAATGAAAATATAAAATAATAGAAATAAATCATGTGGGTCAAGAGATATTTAATTTAACCAATGAATTAGCGCCACATCAGTTTGTACAAAATAAATTTGTACAATAGTTTGTAACTATATCATTACTCTTTATATAATATCATCAGAAAAATTGAAAAAAAAAATATTAGAATGAATTTTGATCAATACAATAATTTCAGGATTTTGGGGAAAGAGGAAAAGAAAAAAAAAACAAAAAAAAAAACACGTATCTTGTTATGCTAACGAACGAGGCAAATTATTACAAAATATGCTCAATTCCACAATATTGTCAAGGCTTCGAAAATTTCACAACAAGAGGTGCATAACGTTACAAAAACGTGATAAAACAAAACATAAAGTTTTATAGAATCGCTATAAGCAATAACACAATCATCAATCAGAGGTGATTAGATGATTATTTAATATAACTTATCTAATGATCATAAGTACTTATTTAATCTCATAAGTTCTTATTAAAATTTTTATTGTTATTTGGTTTTTTTTTTAACAGTAGAGCTTTTGATGACTAAATAAGATATTTTGCATTTACTAGTAAAAACTCAAATTTTAGGATTTTGAGAGTAGAGTTTGAAAAGCTTTTTTTTTTAATGTTAAAATTTCAAAAATATTATTTACTTGTTTAATAATTTTATTTCATTCTTTTCATAACATAACTTTAAAAAACTTGTTTGTTATAAAAATTTTATAATTTTGAATAAAAACTCTCATTGACAACGAAACAACTAAAATTTTTTAGGTAGAACCTTTGTTTATAAAAGATCTACTAACATAAATTCTATTTAAATAAATACTATTTGAAAGGTTATATCAAACCAAGCCTAATTAAAAAATGAAAAACACTTTCCTCTATTGTATTTTCAAGGATAAACCTATTATCCACAGTAAGGTCAAACAAATAAATTTAAATAAAAAATTGATAAGATAGACATAAATTACTTACCAAATATGATTTTTTTTAAAAAAATTTAAATAAGAGGTTAAAGGAAGTTAAAACTCTAATTTCCTCTAACATTATTACAACATCATCATTTATCTTGTGCACGTGCATCCTAAAGAGAAATTCTATGACACCTTTAATATATTATAATCAATTGATGCATACATAACATGTGTAATTAAATTTAATATAACTACTACTAAATACATATATATATCATATCATTATTTACTTATTATATGATTAAAATGGTACATCTGCTGCATTCTAAATTTTCTCATACTTTACAAATGAATCGAGCAATAACGTTGAGTACCTACGTATTGCTCAAAATAGTGTTGCATTGTTAAAAAAACATTGTATAAATCGAATCAATTTCTATTTTATAAATTGCATACGTTCACTTCCAAGAACTCTAAATTATATACATTATTTGCCATCTCAGCGACTCAGCCCCACGCTATCCCTCTTCCGGTATAAAATGACAGAAATTTTGATTCCATAACTTGAATGTCATTCTTCAAATATATATATATATATATATACATTCTATTTTAATCTAGAATTAGAATTGCACACGCGTCTACCTCTTTTGCATGAGATGGAAAAGCTTAAAATAGCACCCTATGATGACTTTGCATTAGTTCGGCTCTAAAGAGATTCAAATTATGAAACAAGAAACCCAAAGCTAAAGCTAATTATTCGAGCCCAAAATATGATCTGTTTGTTAATTATTACAAGAAGGCAATGCTAAACAAAAAAGAAAAAAAAAACATTATGGAAAATTATTATTATTATTATTATTAAGCTAGAGCTACAAAATATAATTGTGACACATAGCTAGCACGTGAAGCCAATTCAGCCAACGTGGGATGAGATTGTTCTCAAATTATATATATCAACCTCTCTAAATATTTTTAGGCCCTATTTAGTATTGATGTGTTATATCTTTTAAGTTACAATTATTGTGAAAAAAAAGTTGTAATTATAAAATAAAAATTAATAGTATGTAATAAATATTAATTTTAAATAATAACTTTGACAAAATTAATAAAAATATAATATATTTTTCATCATATAAGCATAAAAGAAAATTAACTTACCTTCTAAGTTATAACTGTTAGTGTTTAATAAATACTTTAATACTGTAATTTTAAAATTATAATTATCCAACCTTAATCCTAAATTGAGCTTTCGTTGTTCAACTTTTCCAGGTGCGTTTACTTGCTTGCACTTTTGTGATGTCCATTAACCATTTGGTGATATTGAGTTTTCAATTATTAAAGTAAGAGATGGATTGAAAGTTGGCCGGCCATTAGTAAGGTGAAAATACATATTTATTAAGTTAATACCACAAATATTTTACTAAGTTAATACAATTTCTATTTAGTGTAATTTTACAAGTTACGTCTGATACACCCCGAGCTATGTTATCACTGTATAAATTGATTCGCAATAAATCATTACTTGTTACGTGGAAGGATTGTAATATAAATTACGAATGTATATATATATATATATATGGTAAATGCTAAGTTACAATAATTGTAACATATATTTTTTATGTGAACCATACAATTTGTGGGTCCTATAATTTTGTGTGGTTCACGTGAGGGATGTATGTTACAATTATTATAACTTAGAGGCTCCCTCTCTCTCTCTCTCTCTCTATATATATATATATATATGTTAAAAGTGAGTTCTTTCCTAGAAAAGAAGCAGCAATTTTTAATGAATTTCTTTAATGAAGTTTACGAAACAATTATTAACAATATTATATTATAGACAACCAAAACTTTTAACTACAACCGAGGAAGGTATATTTAAACAAAATTATCGTATTGGAGACGGTAAACTGATGATACATTTATGGATAAATATTTGTTCACATTAATGCAGTTAGCGTACAAAACCAAAACTCAATGGTATGAAAAGTATTATTAGTTCAATAGTTTGTAAGAGGCAGATTGAATGATGTTGGTGTTGCGAAGCAATTATATGTTTGATGCATAAGTCGATTATTTTAAGAGCAATGTTGTTGTTGTTGTTGTTTTTGAATTCTGTTATATACAGATTGTTACTGATATTATATCAGATATTATAATTAATATTGATAATCATATTTTACAATTAGGACTACCGTCGTACATTGATACACTGAAACATTTGTCCAAATGTTTTAAACTCTATTTAATATTCGAGGAAGATGGATGCATACTCTACTCATATTTCGTAAGGAATAGATTGTCTTCACTCAATTAATTAATAATTGAGTAACTATTGAAACTAACCTCCATAAATTTTTTATGAAGACTCGAATCTTTACACTAAACAATGTTGTTTAGATTAAAATAATAAAAAAATAATAAAAAAGATAAAATATTGACAAATACAATATAAGATTGATGGATTTATTCATTTAATTTATAACACCGAAAACCTGACTCGGCCGGGTACATTGTTTTTGTCGACATTTTATAACCGTTTTGATTCACAAACAACTGTTAACCTGTACAATTCCCAAGGAGATAAAAGAACCGGATTTTGCTTCGACTGGACCATAATATAAAACAACAATTCTTGAAGGGTCATATCATAAATGTAATGAATTATAAAACTAATCTTCTTTATATGTGTATATATATATATATCGATATGGTTGGCTCTTCCCTTCATTGTGCATTTCCCTAAGCAACATCCATTTTATCGACGCGTTTTGAACACGTAATTTGCCTTAAATTACCATATTGGCCGAACTTCAACCTATCGGGACTCTCAGATTTACCACGTCATCGACGCCCTGATCTCTCTGTAATTTTCCTTTTTTAAAAACTATAAAAATATCTTCTTCATCCTCTCTTGCATATAAAAATTCGTACACAGCTCTTTCTCATCAACCTATTCTTCTTCTCATCCAATACTCGTAATAACTCTCAAACAAACCAACAGGAAAATAATAAATATAATAATAAGAAGAAGAATCAAATTTCTTTAGCAGAGGATCATCAGGAGCAATGAGTTACTACAATCAGAATCAGCCCCCTGTTGGTGTACCCCCTCAGCAAGGTCCTCGCATTCTTCAATTCATTCAAGTTGTTTATCTGGTTTTTCATTAATTTTTTATTATTATTTTGGATCTGGAAACCATTTTAAGTTTTTGTTCTTAAATTTTGGATCTGTTATTGACTTTTTTTTTTGTTTTTTAATTATGGATGTGTTTGGAAACGGGTGTTAGGTTATCCTCCAGAGGGATATCCGAAGGACGCTTATCCTCCACCGGGATATCCTCCTCAGCAGGGATACCCCCCGGGTGGTGGCTATCCTCCACAACAAGGATACCCTGCGCAGGGTGGCTACCCGCCTACTCAGTACGCTCCTCAATACGGCCAGCCTCCCCCCCCGCAACAAAAACAAAGCGTTGGTTGCCTCGAAGGATGGTGATTCTCTCTCTCTCTCTCTCTCTCTCTCTATTGTACGTGCATGTATGTGTACACTGTGCCGGACCTTTGATCTTTTGATTTGATAGTGTTCTTCGTAATAGAGAACTGACAAATTTGGGAAATCCCATCATACAAATCTGTAAATACGACGGGTCAACATGCAAATCTGAAATTATTTAGGTCATCATTAGGTGAATTTTCATGTTGGCTCCCCCCCGATTTACCCATATCACGACATGGCCTTCAAAGGTTTGTTAATTTCACTTTTGAGGCTCCCGGTTGTACTTATATGATGGTGAAGGTTCCGCGCCACTGGCGGTGGCGACCGGTGAGTGAAAAGAACTCGGTAGATCTGACTTCTGAGTTAACTCGTAGGGTGAGCGTGCGTACGTTAGCAAAACGTGCGCAGTTTTGGGTTTCGGGTTGTCTCTGTTGGGAATTGGGATTGGTTTTGACCGTGGTTCATGTCGAGGGTTGAGTTGTTCTCACATGGAATTAGGTGAGTTAGTTGAAGGTTGTTTCGGACATTTTACCAGTTACAACTCTATGTGGCAGTTTTTGTTATTCCCAAGAAATCCTCTTTGTCCGATGGCATTTTGGGTATTTTTGCAATTTTGGTAATCTCGTATAAGAGAGAATCTGAGGGTAAATATCTATTCACCACCTAATATTTTATATTTTATTAAATATACACTAGTTTTTTTTTTTTTTTTTGTAGTTTTTCATCTGAAATTTACAAAGTGTGTTATTTATCTCCTTTTCTGTTAATACCATTGAAGGATTTAACAAAAATATTAGTAAATTAAAAATTTTATCCATGAATGTAAAAAAGCTATTTTTATTAGTTGTTATTTTTGATACTTTTGAAATGTGCTGTTATTTTGGACGGATGAGAACAAACAGTAAACTCTAAGTTTTTCATAACTGGCTGTTATTTTTAATTAATGGGAACAAAATATGTTGTTGACTGTTTCTCATTACTGGTTTTTTAATTATTTTAATAGAATGCTAATTTTAGTGATTTTATATCTTTAAATTACCAAGTGTGATGAGTTTATATAGCTAATTTTGTAGCCGTTATTGGTCCCAACAGCTACAGTATATATATATATATATTTAATTACATTCAGGGGCAAAATAGCTATTTTATGAATATTCTATTGAGTTATCGGGTAAGTGATATATTTTGTAAACTTAACTTAAGGTGGATAATTGCAAAAGAAAAAAAGTTTGTGTATTTTTGATAAAGTTCGAACCATATGGTGGTCGGTAGACCCTAAAAATAATTAGTTGTATAATTAGGTGATGGCTCATTATTAGTAAATGTTATTCTTGCTATTATTTCTAGTTCAAAATTAATCTAAATTTAGCTGAAGCGTGATAATAACTACAAATAATTTGTGAGCTGTTGCATTGGTTAAGTCACTGCCGGCCCAAGGTTCCGAGGGCGAGTGCCTTCTCATCTCTCAATTTACAACAATCATTTAGCTTGGCTGCATTGTAACTTAAAAGCATTGATCACGAAACTTGGTTTTAATTTGGTTGTGTAACATTTGCAGTTTGGCTGCCCTGTGCTGCTGCTGCTTGCTGGATGCTTGCTTCTGATAAACAATGAGTAGCAGCTTGATTGAAGTTTGGTACTAAGGCGAATTAAATATAATTCAATTCTTTAGTGTCAAATCACCTGTTTGTGACTTGTTTTTAGTTTCTCATGTGTATTTTTTTTTTTTCTATCTTTCAAATACCCTTACTGCCGTTTATTTTCGTTAATAAGATTTGAGACTTTTGTTTGGAAGATTCCGTTTCTATTATATCATATGATCAAAGGGCAGCTCACATTATGTAAATAACCATTGGAGATTCATATGAAAGAAAGCTATAACAGCTGTATTATCTCTAGATTGTTCTTTTTTAATTTTCATTCTTTAGTTAATGGGTATCATTTTTGTCAACTTTTTGTACGCATATTTTAATTAATTGATTAATTATTAAGGGGCGGGGGCCATATTATGGACTGCCTGGCTGGAGAAAGGAACATATGCTTTTTTAGGTTATGGAAGAAGACAGAAGAATGTCTTTGTTGGACTCGTGAAATTTGATTTTAGTTTGGATAGAATCAAATGGCACTTTGCTTTCATTTCAAGGGACATTCAGGGAATGAAAACGAGGAAAGAGAAGATGAGATGTGATACTTGTGCTGTTTTCTAAGCCAAGTCAGTTGAAATAATTTTGCATCATTATCATCAATTCACCATCATCAACTGGCTCCTCCAAACCACAAAGAGACTCGCTAGTTGGTAATCTCACCTCCAAAAAATGAAAAAAAAAACAATAATTTGTTTTGGCTTGTTACACCTTGCTTGCTTATTGCCTATTCTATCGGAGGATGACGACCTATTCTTGCACTAATTAATCAGTTTCCACTACAAAAAAAGTGTGCAACTGAAAAAGTGATATTCCCGTTCAGCTTTGCCTTTGTTTGGCTTTTGGTAAAATATCATTGACCTCCCTAAATATTTGATTGAATCACATGAAGCTCCTAATTTCACAATTTATTAAGAATATCCTTTAAAAATTTGAAATGTTTCATAAACCCCCACTAAAAGCGGACGGCAAAATGAAAAAAGTGATTTCCGATCGAGCTTATTATATGTATTCAAGAAGTAAAGATAAAATTGGAATAATGTCGTGTTAAAAATAAACATACACGTCATATATTATGATCAACCTCATCTTTTAAATCTTGCAATAACAAGAAAAAAAAATTGCACAAAACCTCTACATTTCCCGTTCGACCAACAAACAATGGGTCATTATTTGGGTTTTAGAATAGATTAGAAATATGCCTAGTAGAGCTTGAGTATGTTGCATGCATGATTGATGAATATACTCTCTTTAAAGTATCTGTTTTGCACTAATTTTACACCATACGTTAGTATGGTTTTAATTGGTTTGTTCACCCATTTACTATGGATACTTGTGATATGCGGTGCTATATATGACTCATAGGTGGTGTATTTTTAAAGAAAAATGAAATCTCAAGAACCAAGGATTTAGCTCCCTTGTAACCCAGCCCAAAGGCCTCTCTCCACCTCAGCCAGTCCCCAAGATCTGTTTTAATGTGAATCAGATTAAAGTCACAAGGGTATTCATAATCCAATCCAATCTGCTTAATCCATTTGATTCGTAAAAAATTTATATATGGATTAATGAATTGAATTGAATTGAAAATTTAAAAATTCGCAATCAGTGAATTGAATATAAATTTATTTTTGTAAATTCAAAAAAAATTATTTAATTAAAAAATAGAACTTATAAATGTAGCATTACTATATACTAATAAATAAATAAATAAAAATATAGTTAAATTAACGCCATAGTATGTCTTATTCGATAATAATACAAAATAAAAAATAATTAAATATTTGAATAACCAAATAAGTAAATATATCTTCCTAAACATTAAAATTTCTAAAACAGAACAAAAACTCTAAGCCAAACAAAACATTTTAGCACATAATGCCAAACCTCTACCCCGCTGCACACACAAGTACTTATAATTTTTTACTTTTTTTCCAAGCTCTTCAAGATTCTTAATTTTTGTTTGTTACATCTAAGGTCTCAAGTTTCAACTTTTGTTTATATTTAAATTCATTATTTTAGTTAATTTTTATGTATTGATCTAAGCAAGTGTGATTTTTTTTTTTGGCATCTTATATTTTGAAACTTTGAATGTATTATTATAGCTTAATTTAAACAATTTATTTCTTTAATTTTTATTCAATTTAGAATTTAATCGGTAGTAAAATTATTTTTATACTAGATTTTTTAATTTAATTACTTCGGAGACTGAACAAAATTAAAAATTTTAAATTCACAAATCAATCTGTAAAATGGTGAATTGGATATGGATTGAGTCAAATTCGTATCTAATCCGCAGACATATAAATTGAATTTAAATTGAGTTTCATCAATATATGAATTTGATTGAATTAAAATTTTATAATCTGCAAAATCATAAATTGAATATAGATTAATGTCCAATATGTAAAATTGATCCGCGAATACTCCTAATTAAAGCCTCCGCAAGTAAGGCGGTAAACCGGTCATGAGAACCAATAGTGACAAATTTAATCTGGAAAATTAACTTTTCTATTTAATATTTTTGGTAATTTTATCAGCAGAATTAAAAAATAAAAAACTCATGATTCTTGAGACTGAAACTTGCAGTGGGCTCTTGGGCTCGTGGTGCGTGGTTTCTTTCATCTCCTAATTTATAGTAAATTTGTTCCTACTAATTTGTAGGTAAAATAATTTTTTTTTATTAATTTAGATGAGTCTTATAGGTTATTTGTTAAATGTTTAAAGTCTGAAATTTTACTAATTTCAAACTTTTTTAAAATTTATTTGTTTGTTTTTTATAACTTATATATGAATAAAAAAAATACATTTTTATGATTTTTATCTGAATAAAAAAAATCTGAATAATAAGTAAGTATTATATTTCAGAAATATCTCTATAAAATAACTTATTTCCTAAACTATAAAATAAAATCCTTATTTTTATTTTAATTTACAATGACATAAATATTAAAGAACTAAGTTTAAGATTTTTTTATTATAAAAACAAACAAGATGTCACTTATTTTTAAGTATTAAAAAAAATAAATATATAATTTAAATTTTCGTATTCAGACCAATTCAGATTTTAAAAATATTTAGACCCATTTATATTTCAGACTAAAAACACAAATTTTACCTTAGACTTGTTAGTAGGAGTCTGATTACAAAAATAATAGTAAAATTAAAACTTCGTTGCCACAAGATCTGTATTTTCAATCGAAATTCGTTTTTATATTTGGGATGACTATTTTGCAATTCGAAGACCAATATATATATATATAAGATTAAGATGAAGAACGATGCTATTTTTCGATAAATTAATGAAAATTGTGTAAGTCGGTCAGAAACCTAAGCCCCTGAATCGTGAACACACAGACACCTAGGATTTCGTTTGTAACAATCAAAGATGCACCCGCTTCCATCGTCCGAGACTGACTGAGTCCGTGCCCTAATTGCCACCTTCTTAAAATACCGACACGTGTACAACCACCTGTCCCTCTCACCCTCCGTAACCTTAATTATCATTTAACGCCGTGCCCTTGCCTCTCGCCTTTCCAGCGTAACCAATTTCACAAACAGGGGTCAGAAATTCCAAGGGGCGAAACACACGTGATCCGTTTCTCAACTGAAATTTGAACTCAAATTAAACAACAAACCCTAAAATACAAATAATTCAAATAAATTTAAAATTGACTGTAAGCCTCGATTTTTATCTTCTTCTTTTTTCCCGCGTAGCTTTAGAGTTCCCGGTAAGCTCCTGTCTTCTTCGTGAATTTTTTAATTAAATTTTGTATCTAATTGCAAATTTGTCAAATTTGTTGTCGGCTTAGGGTTTTGTGTTTAATCTTTTGTGTAATTCGCTGTTGTTGGATCAGATTCTTAGCTCTGGTTTATTATTTAATTACCTTGTTTTAATTTAATTCCTTCTAAGTCACTTGCTGTTTTAAGTGCATTATGAATTTAGTAGAATTTGATTTAAAAATGGTGATCTTTTAGCTGAAATCTTTCGTTTGATTCGAAGATAATGATCAAAATGATGTATTATTGGATGATAATTGGGAAAAAAAATTAGTTGTTGAGCGAGTTCAATAATGTGCTGATAATATTGTGCTTTACATACGTTTGCAGTTCAGATCCTTTCAGTAGTTTCTTTTAGCTATTCTTTATGGGTGCCCCGAAACAGAAGTGGACACAAGAAGAAGAAGCCGCTTTGAAAGCTGGGGTTATCAAACACGGCGCTGGCAAGTGGCGCACAATACTTAAAGATCCGGAATTCAGTGGCGTCTTGTATCTGCGGTCTAATGTTGATCTCAAGGTTATTTGTTTTTCTACAATTCTTGTGTGTCTATAATGCTAGGACATGCATTTTGGTGAACTAGATAATAGTGTTAATGGTGATTGATTTCTTTGGTTTTGATATGGGTTAGGACAAGTGGAGAAATATGAGTGTGATGTCAAATGGATGGGGGTCGCGAGACAAATCTAGGTTAGCTGTCAAAAGAATACCGCATATTGCAAAATCGGAAGAGAACTCTTTGGCTCTGAGTTCTACCATTGTTCAAAGTGATGAGGAAGAAATTGTGGATGCTAAACCACTCGCAGTTAGTGGTGCTACGCCACAGATTGCTGCTGCTCCAAAGAGATCTATTGTAAGGTTGGATATAGTTGTTGTTTCACTACCACGATTGTGAGGTTGTTGGTGAAAAATTTTTTTTCAGCTCTGTCACTTAAAAACATATCAAAGTAATTTAATGATGTGTTTCTACTTTGAAATACGTTATATGGTCCAAAATCCAATGCCTTTTGTGGTTATAATTTGTATGAAATGGAAGTATAGAACAATAGCAAGATTGTCTTTCCTTTTTGTGAATTGTAAAACATAAGTTCTTTGTTTTTACTTTTTATAGGTTGGATAACCTTATAATGGAGGCTATAACTACGTTGAAGGAGCCTGGTGGTTCTAATAAAACAACTATCGCTGCATACATAGAGGTACTTCTCTATTTGAGGGAAAGTTGCGTTTTGGAATTCTAGATCATGACATTGCAAATTGACATGTTCGTTGTTGGTCCTGGAGCTTTTCATGTGTTTTATTGAGATTATAATTTTTGGAAAAGATAATATGTATCTGCATTTTCATTAATTTATTGCGTACTTAACTGACCTTTGCTGAATATTTATTCTGCAGGAGAAATACTGGGCACCTCCTGACTTCAAGAGGCTATTATCAGCTAAACTAAAGTATTTGGCAGGAACTGGAAAACTCGTTAAGGTACTTATGTGCTACAAACCTGTGGTGTAATGGTAACTAATTGGATTCCTGGTAATGCTTTACTTGGATGCTAGGAGCCTCGTTGAAATCTAATTGTAATACGTATTGTTAGTGACTATGGATCTTTTAATCTTTTAGCGTTGTGTTCTTAGAGACTTTGGAACTGTTCTTCCGTATACCAGTTTAGATTGGGACAACATTGTTTGGAATTGATTTAAGTATGATATATCTACGACAATAGCTATCTTAATGGTATCTTAATTTTAATTGAATTTATTATTGCACAATTGCACCATTTTTTGGTTTGATGCTTGAGTTGGGCAAGTCAAGTAATTTTAATCCATAATTATGATAGGGTCATGCGGAATCTCTCTGTCTAGGAACTGGATGTAGCTTCCAGAATATTGGTTTGTTGTCCTAGTGACAGTAGTTGGACTGTGTCAGGATTGGATTTGATGCCGGGTTGTAATTTTTTTTCCTTGCAGATTAAACGTAAATATCGGATTGCACCTACTCTTCCTTTTCAGGACAGAAGAAGGAATTCAATGTTGCTTCTGGAGGGAAGGCAGAGGATTTCTCATAAAGTTAATAATGATGACATCAATGTTCTTACAAAATCTCAGATTGATCTAGAGTTAGCCAAGCTAAGGAGTATGACTCCACAAGAGGCTGCTGCGGCTGCTGCTCGAGCAGTTGCAGAGGCTGAAGCTGCTGTGGCAGAAGCTGAAGAAGCAGCAAGGGAGGCAGATGTAGCAGAAGCTGATGCGGAAGTGGCACAAGCTTTTGCAGCAGCGGCTATGAAAACACTGAAAGGAAGGAACAACAGCCAAAAGATGGTAAAATTCATTGCTATAAGTTGTTAGTAATGTCAATCATATTTGCTAAACTGTTTTTGCAAGAAAAAATTTACAAAAAAAAGGGTAAAACAACTAGTGATCCACCTCAGGAAAATATTATTATTTTCTAAATATTGGTTTTGGCTTGAAAAGTTCAGGCTAGAGATTGTCAACGGACAAAAATGAGTCATTACTAGATTTTGCCTATTGAAGTTTTGGTGAGAAGGCTTTTTCTAGCTTTTAAGTTGATGCAGCTTTTTGTGAAATGTGCAGATGATACGAGCTTGATGAATACTAATGGGCAACAACTTGCAACAGTGGGTTCAATTTTTTGACAGATTTGTTGTTTCAAGCAAGTCCTTTGGTGACATTGCCTGTATTTGTAAATATGTTTAGGCCTTTTCAGCAGGATGACCTTCACCAGCTTATTTTGTTAAAATGGTAGATGTTGTTTCCCTGTCAGAATTTTCTGGTATGTAGCTGATCTTCATTGAAATTTGGGAACTGAAAAAAGAAAATGTAGTAAATTGTAGAAATTATGGTGTAGAAAGGAATAAAAATAATTGGATTTCGACTGATCCCATGTCTTTTAGGTACCTCTTTGATGGAAAATGAATGTACTGTTCATATGCAGCATTGAATTTGAATTCTGCCCTTGTTTTTTTGGGGTTTAATAATATAAACAGAAATTATATTTGTAATTTATATAGTCAAATGGCTTTCCCTAATCAACACTATAGAAGAAACCGGTATTCTTGCACAGGCTACATGAGTTTTATAAAGAAAACAGCATTCTTGCACATAGGCCACATGGGTTTTATAAAGAAAACAGCATTCTTGCACGTAGCCCACGTGGGTTTTATCGAGATATTTTTAAGTAGTTTTATTTAATTTTTAAATAGATTTATTTAGCCTTTTAGTTTGAATTTTTAGAAGTGCTTGTTTCGTATGGTTTATCTAATAGTCATGGATGCTTATTTAAATATTTAATGCCATAAACTCTTTTTAATTTTTTTTGTTATTGTTTGATTTTTTTAGTAGACTTTTTAAAGTTTAAATAAATTATTTTATCTCTACTATTAAAAGGTCAAAATTTTTACATTTAGGGGTCGAGGTTGAAAAACTTTTTAAAAATTTAAAATGTTTAAAATATCATTTATTTATTCCGTAATATTATTTCATTTATTTCATAACATAACTTTAAATAATTTGCTTATTAAGGTAATTTTATAATTTTTAATAAAAGTTTTTATTGATAATCAAATAATTAATTTTTTCATTAAAATTTTATTTGTAAAATTTTTATTAACAAAAACGCTCTATTTGAAAAGATATAAACAACAAAGTGAGTTAAAAAATTAACTTACTTGTTTTTGATCAATTTAAATAGAAATTTCTAAAAAAAAATTATACTCTTTTTACATAAGATTTTATGAACACGCAAGTCCGCATTGCAATTAAGAATAAATATATATTGCTCCGGATTTTCCTAAACTCTTAGAAGGCAGCCTGTTGCCGCGATCGCCCCAAGTGCCGCCTTCATGTTTGAGCAGTAGCTCGACGAGCTTTGAAGTCACACTCTGTTTATTTAACTATGAAGAGTAAGCCAAACAAGTCTCGAAACTTACCCTTGCCAAACACGTAATTTCACATGGATATAAAGTTAACAAGAGGCAGCAGAACAAAGAGTTGTGATATTTTAATCTCTTTTAATTTATCTTTGCAGTCCTTAGTTATTAATAAATTCCATTCCCATCCCAAATTTTAAAAAACAAGTTCTCTCCCAATAGAGTCCATGTACTCGCTAATTTATCTCAGTATTATCACTTTTCGGTGAAGCATAACTCCAAAGATCTTACTCACTAAATATAATATAATCCATGCTAATTTAGTATTTTTTTTTAAGTGCTTGGTGTTTCTCATCAACAAAGAATGGATTCAAAGTGATCAGTGCATGTTGGTAGCCATCATTAGCTTGGTGCAATTTTGCCTATTCAGTTCCATGCAGCCAAAGTTGCACTTCTTATTGGTTGCGACATTGGCTTACAATTGTGATATCATTTTAGCTATGTTTGGTACTATTTTTTAAGTAGAGCTTATTTAAACGGAGTTTTTATAAGTAAAGTTTTTACTCAAAAATTTTAATTATTTAATTGTTAATGAGAGTTTTTAATAAAAATTATAAAATTATTTTAATAATCAAGTTTTTTAAAGTTATGTTATGAAAATAATGAAATAAAATTATCAAATAAGTAGTGAATATTTTGTTCTCCGACAGTGCAGACCAGACTAGTGTCTATTCAGGATCATCTCTGGAATTTACGTCGTCGGTTTCCCGTCAATATACTCAGATGGAGAACCAAAAAACATTTTCTTTCTCGGGCTATATAACCCAAAACAGACTTTCCTTTGGTCTAAAACAAGGTACCAAACCAGATAAGAAATTATCAAAAAGTTTTCTGATGCATAGGATCCTTGCAATGAGGCAAGTGCAGAGCATACTTCCTTAGGTTTCAAAATGAACAAATTTAATTCTTTATTCTTTTTCTTTCTTTAGAACTTTATTTGCAGAGAGAGAGAAGAGAAGTTTAGAAATTCATGGTTGAAAACACACGAGACTTTATTGCTTTCCAAGCTTCTATATTACAAGAGAGGAGAGAGCTCCTTATATAGGAGGAGGCTCAGGAAAATAGGACATGATCCCTATCTTTTACAAAAGAAAAAGTAAAAGTTACATCATGACACACCTTTAATTATTACAAAAAGATAAAGTGTTTTAATAATTAAAGGATGACGTTGACAAAAGCAAAAGCAAAAGCAAAGTGCAATAATTATACAAGACAAAACCATAAAGTAAAAACCATAAAGTAAAAACCATAAAGTAAAACACAATTATTACAATAAGACAAACGACTTTATGGAGATGAGAGATTCAGGTAGTCATCGTCAGATGAGCTGTCCGTTGCATCTGGGTCCGTATGCTTTGGGAAAAAGGTTTTGGAGAGCTTTGGATGCTTACATGAGGGACCACGGCATGGTGGACGAGGGCAATTATAGTCTCTGGGAGTACACTTTGGAGTTTACTGAGGGGAAGTTTGGGTGGCTTTGTTAACTTTGGTAGGTTGAGTTGGTGGTGCTGGTTAGAAGGAGGGTCCTGGTTGAGAGGGTCCGGGTTCATCCATTGTCGGTTGGGGAAACTGGTGGAGGGTGTTGACTTAGAGGGAGAAATGCATCACATGGGTCTTGGGAATCTTGGAACAGAAAGTCAGTGTAGTCTGGTTTTTCTTCCTTGATAATAATACCTGTGGACTTTGGTTTGGATATGGCGGATGGAGTAGGAATCATGATGAGGTCATGTTGAGGTCCTAAGGAGGTGTGGAAGATGTCTTTGTGTGGCGGAGTTTGGTGGTTTAACTGATAAAGGTAGTTGTGCAGGGTGGATTGGATTTCATTTTCAATGACAGCGAAATGTGGTGCAGTAAACCATTCATATACCTGGTTTTGAGTCCAAAAGAGTTTTGTATCTAGATGTTGGAAGTATGGTCTGTGAATGATAAAGACTGATGTGAACATTTGTGCTTCTGAAGCAAGCATTCGTTCAAGATTGTAAATCTCTAACAGCTGTTGGAGCTTCTTTCTCCATCATGGTATTGGGGAGAACCATTCAAGTAATGTCCAGGTAAGAGGTGGCTTTGTCTGGGTCAAGGAGGTGTTCCAAAGTGGGAGTAATTGGTAGGACTAACTTGGTTGCATAAAGGACTGTTAGGCACCAGATGTACCATAACACATCTTCAGTGGTTTCTCTGGATGGATCAAGGGTTAGACCTATAAGGAACAGATTTTCTGGGTGGAAAGTGGAAAAGGGAAAGGGTTCGGTGACAAGGTAGGCTTTCATGAAGAAACGAAAAAGAGCTTTCTTTGCAAATTCTTGGATGGCAAAGACAGAGGAGAAGTTTTTGTTAAAGGGAAAAGCTTTTTTGGTGAAAGCTTCTGGGGGTAGAGATGTAGCCATGGAGATGATCGGAAAGTGATATGTAGTGGAAAACAGGGTTAGAGGTTTCTCTGGTTTTGAGAGTTTGGAGAGCATATCAGGGATGAGGTTCTGGGATCCCTTTATATGCTTGACCGAAAAGTCATATTTAGCAAACCAATCTTTTAATCTGAGTAACATTTTTTCGGGAATAGTTTTACCTTTGAAATTGAGAATATTGGGGAAGGCTGAACTGTCCATTCGGATGAGAAAGTGGTGTTCGATCAAATGATACTCAAACTTTTTGATGTCATTCTTTACCGCTAAAATTTCTTTGAACACGCTATGATAATGCTTCTGTGTGTCAGAAAATTGTCCACTAGCGTGAGTGATAAAGTATTCTTTTCCATTGAGTTCTTCAAGGAGGATAGCACCCCATGATTCATCACTGGCGTCTGTCTGTAATATGCGCGTGCCATCTGCAATTAGCTTTAAAAGAGGCGGATTTTGCGCGATCTGTTTGAGAGTAGTGATAGCTCGTGTGTGGTCAGCATTCCACTCAGGAGGCTTCTTTTTCAATAAAGCCGAGAGGTGATGAGTGTAGCGATCCACATGTGGGATGAAGTCTCTGATGTAATTGATGATGCCGAGAAATTGTTGAACTTGCCTTTTGGAAAGTTGCTGATCTGGAAAGTGAAGCAATTCTTGAGCAATGTGTTTTCCAGGTTGGTAGTGGCCATCTTTGATGATCATACCAAGGAATTCAATATTATCGGTAGCAATGGTGCTTTTCTTGGCTGATAACATAATCCCATGACTTTGGATAATATCATAGAACTGAGTTAACAGCTGGCGATGTTCATCATGTGATCCTGAAAAAAGCAAGATATCATCAATGTAAATTAATGCATGATGCAGAATTGGTTGAAAGATTTTGACCATGGATTTTTGAAAAATGGATGGGGCTGTTTTGAGGCCGAAAGGAAGGACGGTCCACTGAAAATGGGCATTGGGGATACAAAAGGCAGTTTTGTACCGTTCAAAGGGTTCAATGCCTAATTGCCAGAAACCTGATTTTAAATCGAATTTTGAAAAGATCTGGGCATTTTTGAGAAAGGTAAACATGCTTTGTCGACGGGGTAAAGGAAACTTGTCATCTTGCAAAAACATGTTTAGTGGCTGGTAGTCAATGACGAGGCGTTTCTTTCCTCGAACAATCTCAGAATATTTTTCAACATAAAAGGCTTGGCAAGCCCATTGAGAATTTTTGGGTTCGATAAGGCCTTGAGCTAACAATTGGGAACATTCCTGTTGGGTTAGGAGTAAGTTAGAAAGACTCATTCCTGGATGGGTAGCTTTGGTCGGGTTAATATCTTCATTTAGTTTGAACGGTAACTTAATGAAGAAAGACTCGTTTTTTCACAATGGAGTTGGATGGGTGAACTCAATATGGGACTCTGGACAGAAACTCAAAAGTTTGGTTGAAATATCCTGGTAGGACGGAGGAGTGTCAGACAGATTGTAGAGCTTCAGAATATTTGTGAATGGTTTGAACATAGACTTGACTCGGATTCCAGTGGGAATGATCTGGAGGTGTTTGAGCTGGTGAAGGATGTCAAAACCTAACAAGATGTCCTTATTAGGAAGAGTTGAACCGATAACGTTGGTCCAAATGACACAATTGGGGAAAATTTGAATACCAATGGGCTTTTTGGTAATCAAAGAAGTGGTGAAGAGTTTGCCATTGACAGCTTTGAAATGTTCTTCAGATTTTATCCAGTTGTCTGGTGGGAGAATATGGGGGTTTAACATACTGCGCTGGGCACCAGTGTCGATGAGACCAATTGCTGGAATGAGCCTTTGGAATTTTGAGGGTAAAATCTGGAGTTTGATGGAAGGTATAGGGACAGTAGTGTCAAGGGACAATAACTGTTGGTGGAAAATGACTTGGGATTGATCACTGTCTGAGTCATCAGAGGAATTTTGTAGGGCGAACACAGTTTCATCATTGGGTTCATCTTGCTCAAAGAAATAGAATTCCAGTTCATCCTGTTCTGGAGAATAATCTGTAGTGGCTTGGAGATGCTCAACTAACCGAATAGATTTTTCTCGCTTGTTGGGACAATCTTTGGCATAATGACCTTTTCTTTTGCAGATAAAACATCTGCTTGATTTTTGCCTTTTGAAATCTCTGGAAGAGGATGACTTCTTTCTGAAGAATCTGTAAGGCTTTCTGGATCGGCGAGGTCTGGATGAAAATTCTGGATTTCTGAATTTCTTAAAATGCCTTTTCTTTTTAGGACTGCAATCACAATCCTTTTTCTTTTTGCATTTGATCTGCAAATAAGGCTTTTTGCAAGCACTCCGAAATGACTCTGTGTCTTTCAACAGTTCTTTGAAAAACTGCTTCTGCTCGCAAAGTTTATCAAGAAAGTTTTGGCAAGCTGGAAAATTTTGCCAAGAGAGATGTTGTCAAGGGAAAGATTGGATGCTGTGAGTTGTCGTTGTATATCTGGTTGGAGTTCATCTGGAAGGGAAGCCAGAAATACATGCTTTAATGTCGGCTCATTGAATCCATTAAGCTTATAGAACAGCAGGGACATGCGTTTGTAATGGAAATCAAGATCCTTAGCATTAAGGGAACAACATTTCATATTGAGATAGTCTCGTCGAGCAGCTTCAAAGACTGCAGAGGGGTCTCCAAGGAATTGATCATGGAGAACCACAAGGGCACTTGAGACTTCTGGGAGATCAACAAACTGTAATTGGCGATATCGGCCTAAAGAATCAAACCAATCTCTTAGAGCACTCGTAAAACGAGTAGCAAATTCTCTAAGGACTTATTGGGTTGTGGCTCCTTGACGTAGCATTTGGAGGTCAATCCAGACAGACATTTCATTAAGGCGATCACGCCATTTATGAGATGGAAGATCATCAAATGTGAACCAGGGACCATTCGATGATTTTTAACTGGTGGAACCGGTCTGGGTTTGAGCTTGAGGAGGTTGATTTGTGGTTGAAGATTCAGGCATTTCTTCCTCAACTTCAGAGGGAATATCAACATATGGTTCTGTATGATAGGTTTGGCCTTGAGGAGGTTGATCAAGTTGGGCCATCAAAATTCTGGTAATATCAGCGTAGGGCTTTTCAGAATCACTAGTAGTTACTGAAGATTCTGTGTCAGTCTCAGTATGGCTATCAGAAACAGCTAGATTGGAATCAGAAGTTTGGTCATCTGTGGTAGAAGAGGGGGCGACTGTATGAGCACTAAACTGGTGCATGGGTTGTTTATCCTTGGATTGAGAAGATGGTTGGGATTCAGTTGGTGGTGGAGGTACTGGTGACGATGCTGGAGTAGGACCAGGAGGATGTTGGCCATGAATGGTAATGGATGAAGGATGGAATGTGACGGGTCGGGGTTGAGGTTTAGGCTTTGGTTTAGGTTTAGGTGGTGGCGGTAAGGGATTATCCCGAAAAAGAGTATGAGTCATGCCAAATAACTTGGAATGATCATATTGTCTGATGGGGGGAAAGCATAAAGGCAAAATGGTGGTAAGTTGGGGCAATGGAAGGAATATGAGGTGATGTGGTGAAAATGGTAGGTCGCTGTTTTTCAGATTCAATCTGGTCAAGCTCAGCTTTTAAACGTCTGATTTCGCATTCCTTTTGGTCAAATTCTGGGCCATAATAGCGTTGGGCAAGCATAGCTTGTAACTCATAATCGAGTTGAGCAATTCTGGACTGGAGATTTTGGTGGATTTGCTGCATCTGTGCAGAGATGGAGTCAACTTTTGTCTCAAGTTGTTCAGTTCGTAAACTGATTTTCTTAACTTTGAAATTGATATTTACCAAAGTATCATTCTGTGCTCTGGCATTTTGGGTTTGCCAGTTGAGGACTGATTCAAAAAGTTTGGGAGGTTCTAGATGACCAGGTGAAGTAATTGGTGAAGAAATAAAGGGTTTGGACACAATATTTCGTTGGGAATATGTGTGAGTGTCTAAAGGAGGAAAAGAGGAAGAATAGTCGGTTGAAGTAGATGAGAACATCATACAAGCCAGTGGTGGTGTGAGATTTGAGATTGGTGATGGAATCTCGTATTTGCAATGCTTTGTAATCCATTTGAGTTCTTTTTTGTAAAAGGGTAATGGAGTTGGTGGAGGTGGAGGAGCTTGCCGTGGTTTGGGATCATAGTAGTGGCAAGAAACTGAAGGTTTTTTCTTTTTGGGTTTCTTTTTCCTTGTGGTGGCATAATCGTCATCTTTTTCTCAATCATCCTAGCAGGGACAATTTGGGTCACACATGCCCGAACCAGGGGCATCCCATAGGAAATGACCATTGTGCTTGGCTGTATAAACATGGTAACCTTCAGAATTGAACCCTGTAACAGGCAGATCTTCTTGGGCTGTCTGAACAGCTGTGATCATTGAAGAATAGGTAAAGGAGAGCCGATGAGGCTCTTATGGAGCACTTGAAGGTGGTTTAAAAGTCATTCGGACTGTTCCATCTTGGCGTCTTTCGAACATGCTTTCAGAGGTCTGAATTAGAGCTGTATTGTTATGGAACTGTTCATAATTGGAGATCCATTCAAGAGGCATAAGCTTGATGAGCTCATGACGGGGGAATTTGTCTTAAGATCTGGATGATGGTTGGGATCTGGTCAGATTCGGCTAAGACCATGAGGGTATCAGAATGATGGTCATGAGTGGGTAGATCTAAGGCATGATTTTGAAGCCTATAGACCAGTTGGTGATGTAAGGTGGCAATTTTGGCAGAAGAAATTTGTTCAGCACCTTGTATCTGAACTTGGACTTTCAATGTTGTGGGCAAATTAGGGTCTTGAAGGGAAAGATTAAAGTTGAGATAGAAGGTGAGTAAAACACTACCGGCATGGAGAGTTGTGAGGACAGTGCCAATAACAGCATCTTGGTACTGTTTAAACCGGGTATCAAGCATAGCAAGGCGTGCTGTAACCGGTAATCCTTTTCTCCCGTAAAGGGTAAAGATTAATCTGATGCCTCCAAGATGGAGGTGAGTGTAGCCTTCTCTTTTCCAGTTGGAAAGTAACTCGGAGGGAAACTCCATAGTGACATATTGCTCAGCAGAGGTGGCTTGAAGAGCACACTGATCCAGGCGGGAAGACTGGATATATTCTTTAGGTTGAGGGCGTCTGGTAGAGATAAGGGTGCGGATACTGCGGGTAAAGGAGCTAGGTCGTTTGTACAACTGATAAGGGCTAATAAGAGGATAGGAAGACTCACTGATTTGGGTTGATTCAGGGATATATGAGTATTCTGCAAGGTTTTTAATCTTATGGGTGGTATGAGAAGTGCAAGAGCGAGGCAAAGAAAGAGTAGAGGAGAGAGTAACATGAGGGGAAGATAAAGTGGAAGCCATGAATGAGAAGTTCTCTCTGCGCCTGAAGTCTAAAGATCAAGGCAGGAATAAAGACATAAATGATACCACTTTGGAAAAATGAGAGGGACGGTGGCTCTGATACCATAAAATTAAAAAAATTCAACCTCTATTTTCAAAAGTTTAAAATTTGAGCTTTTATTAATAGAGACAAATGTCTTATTTAAGTTTCAAAAACCCTACTAAAAAAATCAAATACCAACAAATTTTTTTATAAAAACTTATAAAATTAAATAAATACTTGTGACTATTACATAAACTATACCAATAAGGTATGAACGCAACTTTATCTTAAAACAATATAAGAAAAAATATAAAGTTAATTATTGGGGGCTGCTCATAAATACTGAGGGGGGTTCAGGTATCAACAGTACTATGCAAAACAAAACAGAAAAAAAAATTTTTTTAAAAGTTTTATTTCCCCTTTTGCCCTCGAATTCAATTCGCTTCTGCTTAAGCCAGTCGTCGGTCCTCCATTTCACAATTTTCGTCAAATTTCAGGTACCCTCCTCGATTTTTTTTCGTGTAAATGATGAAGTATTTCATTTCTAAACTTTCAAATCAGTATTTATTCATTTTTTTTTTTTTGGTTTCAGTAAGATAATCTCTTTTTCGGCGATGGATGAAAATTCAAAGGAGAAAGAAAACGAAAGCGAGGCTTTGATGGCTCGCATCCAACAACTTGAACACGGTACGATGGATTTCACTTTTATAAATAAATCAAATGTTATATTTTTTATGTGTATAAATAACTAAATGAAACGATTTGAATTTTATTTTTGTTTTGCAGAGCGTGATGAATTACGCAAAGATATTGAGCAGTTGTGTATGCAGCAAGCTGGACCTAGTTACCTTGCTGTCGCCACTCGTATGCATTTCCAAAGGTATTATTTATTTATTTATTTATTATTCTTATTATTATTATTATCATCATCATCATTTCTGACTGATTGTATCCGAATTAATGCCCTACCAGGACAGCTGGTTTGGAGCAGGAAATTGAAAATTTGAAAAAGAAGATAGCTGCTTGTGCCCGAGAGAATTCAAATCTTCAAGAGGAGCTTTCAGAGGCCTATCGAATTAAAGTAGAAAATTTCAACTTGCCTATCGAATTAAAGTAGAAAATTTCAACTTTCTGTCATTTAATTTCACTATGGCAAATTTTTTTTTTTTTTTGTGGGCTTATTATGTGATTTGTTTTCTTTTGGTGTTTATAGGGCCAGCTGGCGGATTTACATGCTGCGGAGGTGATAAAGGTTAGCATTTTTCCCTTTTTTATTTCATCAAGTTTTAATTGATTTATAACTGAAATGTTTTTACATGTTGTGATGGGAATGATTTGAATTGTAGTTTGATTTTATTTTGGTTCCAGAACATGGAAGCAGAAAAGCAGGTTAAATTTTTTCAAGGCTGCATGGCAGCTGCTTTTGCAGAGCGGGATAATTCAGTAATGGAGGTTGTGGCAGTCATTTTCTTTTAAGTTCTTTTGTTAATTGATGAACTCATAGGAAGATCTATGTATAAACATTTGTATGTGCTGTCCTGGGTTTAATATTTTAAGTGCTTTGAAGATGTTAGTTTGCTGGTGACAGGCTGAGAAGGCTAAGGAGAAGGAGGAGCTCATGTCTCAGAAATTTAATGAATTCCAGACAAGGTATCTTGAAGACCTTATATCTATGGAGCGTTCATTAAGTTCTTGCGATCGCTTGTAGTAAATATTTCCTATAGCTTGGTTAATTTGTCATGTTTTGGTATCTATTTTCCAGTCCGAAGTTATGAGGATATTTTCCATGGGACCAAAGTTGGATTGCTCCAACTTTTTCTCAGACAATTTTGTTCTTTTCTCTTAATGAGCTTCAACTTGTTATTGTTTTACTATGATGTATCTATCTTACTTTTGAAGGACTTAATTGTGTGTGGAATTAATTAAGGGATTTGGACGCTAATTTTATAATTGCTGTTTGTTAACTTTTTTTTTTTTTTTTGGTTTCTTCTGTTGTTCGAATATCCCTTAAGCTGAATTAAGTTTGTACAGGTTGGAAGAGCTGTCCTCAGAAAATATTGAACTGAAGAAACAAAATGCTACACTGCGGTTTGATTTAGAAAAACAAGAAGAGCTGAATGAAAACTTCAAGGAGGTAATAATCTAGGGTTTTTTTTTTCATTGGCAAGAGAATCAAATTCTTTATTGGTCTCTTTCTGAGTCGATCCTCTTATTTTGTTACTACTTAGGTAATGTCAAGACGCTCAGATTAATGGTGATATTCTTTTGTAGGAAATAATTTGATTTGAATATCATTGATAGACTTTCTTTTTTCTCCCAATGTTTTATTTTATTTTTTTAAACACAATGGGCTGAATATCCAGTTATTGGAAAATCAGAAGGTGCTGGTTGACTGCCTGTATATGTCCATTTTCTGAGTCAGTTTGAAGAAAAGTATCATTCTTGTTTTCTCTAATTAAATACCTGATCAGTATCTTTTCCAAATGGACCAATATTAATGATAAATTGTCAAAATATTGTCTTTGTTAAAACTCCTAAGGAACTGCCAAATCATACCAAATATTCGACTGTACCACATAAGGACAGGGATGTTCTTGTATGTGGGTGTAATTCAACCAATATTGAAATAAATATAGTGGTGCAAACAAGAGCTGGGCAATATCTTGACCTAGTAGAGTTGTACGTTTCATGACTACTTTCTTCCTTCTTCTTTCCTCTTTCCTCTTTCCTCTTCTTATATCAGTGTTTCTGCTTTCTTATTCAGACAGAGATTAATGAACCAGTGACTCTATCCAATGATTGTTTAGACAAAGAAAAGCAACATAATGACATTACAATTTGGGATCACGTCCTTCTAGGTTGACTGTTGATGTATGTCTCAAGATCACTTAATTCATGCCTCTTTTCGAGGATTTTAGACCTGGATTGATGAACTACCTGGAGTATTTCATTGAAGAAAAGTGAATTGGATTTTCCTCTCTCGAAAATTTAAGCATTTCATATGAAGTATTAGCAATTTGGAAGTATGATTGTGATTGTTATGATCTTGAAAGAACAATGTATTTTTGTGGCTTGAAGATGGAGCAGGAGATTGGGGCTATCTGTTGATTTGTTTAGTAATTTTTGCAAAATGCTACAATTGTTATGGTCCTTTTACTTTGCATTACAAGTAGGATGAAAATTGCATTTGAATCTCTGATCCAGAGCTTTTCCATATTTATGTGGTAAAAAAGGATACTTGCAATTGCAATTGGTACTGAAAGAGATACAAGATATGTGATAAGAGAGGTGCATTTTGGCTTTTTCAAGCCATCAATGGTGCATGTTTGCACATAATTGTAGCAACTAAAGCAATTGTATATTTTTCAATATTTAACTGAATCAGGCTAACTATGCTTTCCGCAATTTTTTTTTTGGGTCGCTATTGTCATACTGTTTCTGTTGGGAAAAAACTCTAACATGCATTAGATGCTTATTCTGGAATCTTTCTTGAAACTTCCTTTCTTCCAATCTATATTTCTTTAGTACTTACTGGGTTTTTCTCTTATATTGGTCTGTTAAAACAGGTTATTAATAAATTCTATGAGATCAGGCAACAGTCTCTTGAGGTACTGGAAACTAGTTGGGAAGATAAATGTGCATGTCTGTTGCTTGATTCTGCAGAAATGTGGAGTTTCAATGATACTTCAACCTCTAAATACATAGTAAGTTTTATCTCACTTACATTTCACTCTTATCTCTGTCTCTTTCTTGACAAATGTGCACGTCTCTTACAAGGTAATTTACATGGATATTATTGTTTAGATGTTCAATATGATGACATCTTGAATTTTTTGCCAAACTTGCTATGATGAATGTAATGACATTCTTAAATATTTTGGTAAGTCTAGCTTTTGAAATTGAAATTTTAATAAGATTGAGATTTTGTTTTCTACAATCATGAATAACTTTGCTTCAGACAGAGTGCATTGGAAGATGAGCTGGAGAAGACAAGGAGCTCTGTGGAGAATCTGCAAAGTAAATTACGTATGGTATGGATTTGGTCTTGACTCATGTTTGCTTCTCTGTATAAAAAGCATATATTCTATTGCATATAAATCAGATGTGGATGTTATTGTGGAATCTAGGGTTTGGAAATCGAAAATCATTTGAAGAAGAGTGTTCGTGAATTGGAAAAGAAGATAGTGAGTTCTTTAATTCCTCAAGATATAAAAATGTTATCCCAACTCTCATTTGCTAAGCGTTTTGATCTTATTTACTTGCATGCAGATCCATTCAGACAAATTCATTAGCAATGCGATTGCAGAGTTACGTCTCTGCCATTCTCAGCTTAGGGTGCATGTTGTTAATTCACTTGAAGAAGGAAGATCCCATATTAAGTCAATTAGTGATGTGATTGAAGAAAAGACCCAGCATTGTGATGATGTTATCAGAGGACAGAATACAGGGACTTATCAGAGAGAGACTAAACTAGATGAATTTGAATGTCGAGATGTACATATAAATAATGATGCTGACACCAACTTAGTATCTCAGGTATGTTTACTAGTGGCCTCAGCTGTAAACTTCTAATTTCTCTCTCTCACATGTATTTTATGTTAGTTTTCCTTCTGCTTGTAAGGAGATTGACTTTAAACTAGATTACTTCTGTGAGACTTTAATTGCAAGTTGATTAATTCTCTTAATGCCTGAGCTTATGTGCCACAAACTTGCAAGAGTGTAAATTCCTTTGATGATATAAGGCTTTAAGTGAAACTTAAATAAAGCTTTCAGCTAAATGGACTTTTACTGATCTATAGCATTTTTCTTTTTTAAGTTTTATT
This sequence comes from Citrus x clementina, assembly GCF_000493195.1. Classification (NCBI taxonomy): domain Eukaryota; kingdom Viridiplantae; phylum Streptophyta; class Magnoliopsida; order Sapindales; family Rutaceae; genus Citrus; species Citrus x clementina. The sequence goes on from NW_006262022.1 coordinate 2,010,435, forward strand.
GAAGAAAAACCCTGAGGTTGGTGGATTTTTGAATTAGAGGAATCATGATATACTGCTATGAGGGAAATGGCTTTCTTGAAGTTTTGGACCAAATGCATGTTTGCATTTGTCCATGTATGCACTTGCTTAAGTTTTATCACCAAATTCTCCTTTATCTATTGCAGAGAAATGATCCTGCTTATTGTGACATTGAAGCTGATAGAAAGGGTGAAGCCTCCGAAACCCTTGCACAGGCGCTGCAAGAGAAGGTTTTGTGTACTTTTGTTTTTTCAGTTATTTATCCCCTTTGTGTTTGTACATTTTTCTTTTCAAGTTTCTTTTGAGCAAAACTAGAATGTTGTCGTTTATACTACTGTTGCTGAAATTGTGGTCTCTTTGCCAGGTTGCAGCATTATTGCTTTTGTCACAGCAGGAAGAAAGACATTTACTGGAGAGAAATGTGAATTCAGCTCTTCAGAAGAAGATAGAAGAGCTTCAGAGAAACTTATTTCAAGTAATTTGATGGTTTGACTACACACATTTACTTGAGATTTTACAACAGCACTTGATGACATAGAAAAAATCCCTCTTGAGATTTTCAAAATCACTTGCATTTTGTATGACATGAAGCATAGCTATAGCTGTATGCTTGTACCCTTATCTGATAGTGGAATTGCTTGTTGCTTTTGTTGGACGATAACGTTGTTTGAATAAGAATATCCGACTTTTAATAAGTTTGTTGGTTGAAAATTTTATTGATGGAGATGAATGTTTTGACGTTTCAGGTTACTACTGAAAAGGTAAAAGCTCTCATGGAGTTGGCGCAGTTAAAGCAGGATTATCAGTTACTACAAGAGTATGACTCCTATTTCTATTTCCACTGAATTATCAGTTTGACTTGATGCTCTGTAAATTTCATGTAGGAGCTAACATATTTTTCTTGATATATTTATATATTTTTCACCCTCATGCTTTGTGTTTGTTAATGAATGGACGTTTACGTTCTTTATTGATAATACTGTTTCTGTGAAACTTTAAGAGGAGTTTGATGCTTGGTTTTCTTTCTAATGGATTATCAAAAGTACCACTAATCAGACCATTACATGGTGGTAGGAAAATCTTTAATGAGATGAAAGAAGAAAAAGTTTTGGCTGGAAATGGAGAAAAAAGAATTGTGATTCCTGAAAGAGATGGAAGATTAAGAAACCTGCTGAAGAAAACAAATCTGAGACGTTGGATTGGCACACTAGATTTCAGTGGAAATGACGGTCAAGCAGACCTAAATACCCGTGAAGGGTTCAGCACCAGAAGGTCCAATAGTATAGATTTTGCCAGGTTGGTGAAACAACTTCTGATATTCCTTTGATTCGCAGAAACTTTATATAGTTTTCATATTCATGCATAGGATGTTCCTTATTTTGTGTGCGAACATGCGACAACAAATTACTTTAATATAGATTGTTCCTTCCCTTCTTCTGTTTCTCATATGATTGTTATTGTAATATTTGCTTCTCAGAATGAGGATTGAAAATGCAACCCTCAAAGAGAGCTTGGAAAATATGGATCATCTGATCTCTTCAATTCATAGACTTCGTCTCTCACTTTCCAAGGTAGGTTCTATTGTCACGTTGTGAAAAATTATTTCTCTAACACGTGGGATATTCATCTCCATTTTATTCATGGTTGGGGCTTAAAATAGCGATCAAGTTGAGTTATTCTTTTTTCTTTTTAAATTTATAGTCCTGGTTTTCAGCTATTATATAGTGAAAGTGCCATTATTGTAATGTTTAGCAAGCATGGTATCTCTTTTATGAGTATCTGATCTGCCTGTGCTTATTAGCAATATCTCGCTTATTTCTTGTATTGTCAATTTTGTTTTGAATGCTTTTGTTGAATTTACAGGTGAAAGAGTTAGCTACTTCTGAAGATACAATTGCTAGCATGTCTGAAACTCTTGATGATATCATTACCGAGGCAAAACTTGTAAAGACTGCCCTTGGAAGCTCCCTACCTGTTAGTTGGATAGCTGAGTCAGATGATGGATCAATCAATGAAAATACGGACAGTGAGTCAGGCGATATTCATGGAGACTCTAGCAATGAAAAGATGGATTCAGTTTCTGCTGCGGGATTTGAGATGGTGGAGCTCCTAATACTCGCAGCTCAGATCTTGAAGGACAGCACAACCAAGGAGAATTCCTGAAGTGGAAGCTGGTTTGAACTCCCTATGCTCGGATTTGTGAATATACTTTTTCCGGTTTGTTTATTCTTTTGCCCCAGTTGAGGTTTTGAAGTTTATCATTTCTTGTACATTATGTTAGTAGCCTGGGTGAAATGAAAATTTGCCGGTTCAAGTGGAAGATTTTGTGCAGCGGTAGAATGGGCCGGCATGAAACATGGGTGCAGTATTTGCCATTGTGAGGCCTGGAAGTGTGTTTTCACATTTGATTTGTCGCCTTAAATTTCAAATCTATTATGAGGGAGTACTTGGGATTTGAATCCCTGGGACACACACATGGGTATGGCAATTTACTAGTTACTTGTACAGTGAGCGATACCTTAATTGGTTTAATATATTTGATATTATGGTGCAGAAGCTCAAGTTCCAAATGTCTTCTGTTTATTTGATTTGTAAGTATCTTTATTTTGTCCTTCTAATCTGAGTGTTAAAGCTCCCTACGTTTTGCCTGAAATGCATTTTGATCAGTAGTTTTGCAGCATTTTGGGTGTGTTCGAATCCTGCGAAGAAAATATAGTTGACGTTCCTTGTTTGTAATTAGGTTACAAGACAAGAAAGTTGTATCGCCTGTGGGTGCTGGTTTGCTCGAAGTGGTAAAATTTCTTGGAATAGTTGAAAAGGTTTGATGTGAAAACCCCTCTCACGAGTAAAAATGAAACAAACGAACAAAATGGGCGCCTCTTTGATTCTTATCATGAGCAGCAAATGTCGTAACAATCTGGGCCAACACTTATTTCAAGCACACTCAAACCTCAAAGGAAATACATCAGTGCCACAAATCGTAATTGGATCAAACACCAACAACAAAGTTCAGAAATGAGTACGATTTACGCACAAAATACTACAAATAATAATAATAAAAAAATCCACTTGAAGTTATGATTCGGCAGCAATTTGGACAGGAGTTGGCTTCTCAGAGATTTGACTCTTCTCAAGATCACTCTCAAGCTGGCTGTAGTTTCCTTTCTCCCTGAAGAGTTGTATGTGATGATGCTTGCAGTAGAGTTTCCCCTCATGGGCAATATAATTTGATGGGCTGATGGTGCAACCTCCATGGCTGCACTTGAAGCAGCTCCTATGATATGCGGCGCCATTTACAGAAACCTATATATATGTATGTATGTATGTATCACATAAAACACCGGCAATTATTAGAATCAGAAGCTGCTTTGTTTATTCATTCAATATGGTTAAAATCGTATCAAACCCGTTTGAATGTTGGGCAAATGCATGAATGTTTGTTACCTTCTCAGTTGGATAAACAGTCCTATCGCATCCCACACATTTATCTCTGGTGCCCACAAACTTGTTGGAGACTTTCTGTGCATTCTGTTAGATGAGATTTAATGAATACAGGTTACAATGGAGCAGTTGAAACAATTATGATCACTTGACATAAATAAATGTGCTTAAAAGAATCTAATGTGACGATCTACACATTGCTTTATTTCGAGAATATAGTTATGAAGGGTACCTCATTTTCAACGAGCTTTTCAGGTTTCACAATCTTTGGTGTTCCTGAAAGAATACACAAGAGGCAATTATGTGTCAGATCAAATTCACCATAAAGGGAGTTCATAAATTTATAATATAAATTGGTTTTATACCTTCAAAACTCTTCTCCAGGCTGCCAGTTCTCTTGAAGAGCTGATCAAAGTGAGGCCTGCAATACAGGACCCCCTCAAAGGAATTGAAGTTGCTGAGCTGCAAATTAATGTAACATCAACACATGCTCAACATTGGCTTTAAAGAAAGAAAGAGCAAATACTTTTAAAGGGTTTGGTTTCCATGCATATACCTTGAGGGTTCCTTTGCAATGGTGGCACCGGAAGCAAGCTTTGTGATAGACCCGATTATCGGCCGTCAACTTATCAACAAGGTACACAGTTTTGTCACAGGCCATGCATTTTTGTTGGGTTCCTCCAAAGGGTGATGCCATGGCTGCTGCTTGCTAGCTAGCTAGCTTCCGGTCCAACCGAACCTCAGATTTATTATATTAAGAGAAGCAACTTCTTCTTTTTTTGTGTTTTATTGATGATAATGAGGAGAAAAAAAGAAACCAAAATGTGAGGGGAAAAAACCAGTGGAATTACAGTGAATTACGGGTAACTTGTAAGTGAATTTATAGAAATGATTGATAGGAATGGCCTGGCAACTTATCGCTATCATTTTGTCCGAATTTAAAGCAATCTCAATAGGAGCCGCAGTGCTGCAACTATACTAATTTTTTTTAAGAGAAACAAAAAGTTTTTTACTTTCTATTTCAAAAGCAATTTCTCTTACCAAATGCTTTTAAATACAATTTAAATTTGTATGAAATTTAAGATAAAAATCTCTAGGGACAATTATTTAACATGTGGAAGATCAATAAGGATGAGCCTTTTCCTTTTGTCAAGAGTGGTGGACCTCAAGGCAGCAGAATTTCATCATGAAGGGCTTAGCTGTATTCCTAGTTGGTTGCTTTTGCTTTGCTGTAATAATGGTTTTCTATTAGCTGCTGCATGATCAATGAGATTTTAGGTGCCAAACTGCCAATGAAATCAGTTGGCCCACTTATCAATCTCATAGTCAAGTAATTAGTTAGATCAATTATCTTCCCATTTGGTAAAACCATCCATCAAAATATTCTATTTAAAAGCTACAACATAATTATTAATGAACGTCGTTTTTAATTGGTGAGCTGTACACTATCAGAACGAAATTATGTTCGAGGTTTTATAGTATTTCCATGAAGAAATTGTAGTATCAATATACAAATGTAGCAGTAACGACAACCGGGCATTTGGTCTAGTGGTATGATTCTCGCTTTGGGTGCGAGAGGTCCCGAGTTCGATTCTCGGAATGCCCCATTTATCCTCCATGCATTTTACTCAAAACTTCTAAATCTACACATATTTTCTTCTTCCTCACACTTAGTAGATGATTTTTTTTACTCAGACTCGATAGAAATTTTTTATTATGAAGAACATAAGTAGTAGTACAATAACTCTCTGTGAAAAAAATGACTGAACCATCCAGGCACGAAAGTATACTGCTTAGGCATACTTACAAGGCCTATAAAGTATAAACGTGTAGCATGACATTCTCCACCAATAACAAAGAGGAAAAGCATGTTAATAAACCGCCTACATGTGCACATACTCACAACCTCTTTACGCATGTAGCATGACATTCTCCATCAATAGCAAAGAAGAGGAAAAGCATGCCATTTTTCACCAATAACAACGAAGAGGAAAGGCATATGAATGAATGCTAACAAGGCACCTACATAAGCACATACTTACAAGCCCCCGAGTTCCATTCTCGGAACGCCCCATTTATCCTCCATGCGTTTTACTCAATTTTCACATCTAAACTACACTCAAAGTTCATATTATATTCAAGGAATAATAAAATCATATGTAAAGTAAGATCCGATTGCAATGAACAATCAGTGATGCTTTGGAGATCGCTGGCCACATGCAGACATCTGATGCCACCATCAAAATATTCCATCTCATTGAGAAATGGCTGCAATCAACATCTTCAAGTCAATATAACTTAAATGACCACTAACTCTTTCATAATTTTATTTTTTAACAAATTGACATGACATCTCAGTTAAATTAAGTACAAAATAATATAAATAAATGGCATGGCGAATGGATATTCTCATTCAATCATTTGTTTTTATCATGCATCACTTTGTGCAAGAGATATGGGGGTTTGTCACTGAATCCTTTATTTAGTTTCTTGAGTGGAAACAGGAGATTTTGAGGTTGAAATCCATTAAACTATAACCTAAAAGAAAAAAAAAAAATAGTACTTTGTTATTTTGAAAATTATAAATTATACAATCAAACAAAATATTTGAGGACGCAATTTCCTCCCTATAATTTTTTAATTTTACCACTTAATCTTATGGTTTTTATAATAATTTATCATTTCCTTGATACTAAAACTTTCAGCAAACAATCCCTTTTTTATTTAGAATTTTGACGTGATGAGAATATTGGAGTATTATGAAAATTATAAAGAAAATAAATGGTTAAACAAAAAACATTGGGAGAAAAGTGTCAATATTCTCCTTTAATTAAAAAAAAAAAGTTAAGGATTGAGGCCGTGGCTCATCTTGAATCAACACTTAAGAGCCTAAGATTAGTAGCTGAAGCATCTCATGATTCGCTTTTTGGGAAAAATAAACTTATATTTCAACCAAATATTTGATTAGATGCCATCAACTTTTAAACAAAGTTATTAACTTAAACAGACATCAACTTGTTTAATAATTTAGTTGATTTAACAGCAAGTCGTCCTTGCTTTTTTGATTGACTGAAAAAGTATTGGATTCTTTCCTTTAAATTAAGAAGAGAAGTTATATTAAAATAGTATATTATCGGCTCTCATAGAAACAACCGAAATTAATTAACAGAAATAATAAACTAATTGAGGATGAATATATTAAAATTTTGTGGTAGTTGAATGAAAATAAGATAAAAAAAGGTAGTATAATAATAATTTCTCTTATTATTATAATTTTTTTGTTTCTTCGTATGGAGGGCATGTTCATTGTGAAGTTCAAAGCTTCTTTTCAGCTTCAAGACGGATGGAAAAGTAAAAAAATAAAATTAAAACTCTTTTCGGGTTTCATTGTAATACACCAGGCAACCCTTGTTTGCTATATCTATTAAAACGAGGCACAGAATTTAATTTAAAACAATAGACTCTTTTTTTTTTTTTTGGTTGTTTTTCTGCAAATGTATTAAATTTCGTTAGGGGCCCAAGAAGATAAGTTGTAGAAGATGTAACAAATTACACATATGTAATTGAACAAGATCTAAGCATCCTCAGTTAAATTTTTGAGTTAAATTTTTGTGAATAGAACTTGGCGGGTAATTGCAGTAATTTACATACTTAAAATATTATACATGTTTATCAAATATATGTATGTATTTGTTGATAACAAATAAAAATTGGGTATATATTGATGAAGCTTGGTAACAAATACATAACGCAAAACAATATCATAGATATATTTAGATTTGTCATATTTTATGTGTTCTTAATCTACTCGAAACTGTTAATGGGATTTGGCTGTGGTATACTATATATCTAGATAAAGAATTGAAAACTGAAAAAAAAAAAAGAAATTAGTATATTTGATTACAAGCTAGTTTCAGGGTCACTTTTTCTGAAGAGTAATGTTATACTTACATAGTTAGGACACATTATATACTCGTTAGTTAGTGTTGCAAGACTAACACATTAATGATAGTTAATAATAAAGTCGATAAGCAAAGATTGCTGAGGGTTGTCTCGAGCTAGTCCACTCAGAATTTTCTCGTAGACTCTAAGTTCTTAATTTATTTAAACATAATAAAATAACGACAATGCTATACTTTACTTATTCGGGATACTTAATTTATATCCTAATTGTTATTGCTTTATTTAATTGACTCAAGTGATAATTAGCTATCAAGTCTTATTTAAATGGTGAAATTCTATTGATGACATATTAGTTGAGATACAAATTTAGTATCCCAACTAATTAAATATAGCATTACTCATAAAATAAATTAGAAACCCCTTTTTCTGACTTAATACCTCCTAATGCCATTCAATCTTAACTCTATTTATCAAAATATTAAAACAATATTTTTATTAACACACACATGGCTAGTTAAGCTTTTTGTTAATTAAGATTAGATAATATACAGTGCTCTCCACTTTTCAAATTATTAAGAACAAGCATGTTGGGACGAGCATCTTCCTTTATTAACCTTACAGGGAGCCTATGCCTATCTTTCTTCAGCATGAGTAAAATTCATTTCACGTAGAATTTATTAATAAAATTTCTGAATACATACAATACCTGCAAATTTCTACTCGTAAAACTTTCACATAAGCATATGCATACATACTTACATAGCTTAGCACGGTTTAATATATGTCAAACTTTAAAAAGTAACAAAACCACTACTTACGCTTTACATGTACGTAACTGTGTATTCTCAAGTCTCAACTGTGCACGTAACGTTAGTATAAAATTGTTTCTCATATAAATTTTGCACTGCACTTACAGCACCGTACCAAAAAGTTCAGAGAGAAAAAGGAAACAATGCAATGAATAGTAAATAAATAAACGAAGCTGCTATGTGAAATAGCCAAGTAATGGAGCTAGGAATCGTAACTTTATTCATCCATCACTTGCTTTTTTTTCTTGCAGCTTTAAATCTCACAGCCTAAAATACTTTTAACTTGCATTTTGATAAGTTATTCTAGCTTTTAAACATATCTGGTGCGTCTTATCCTTTAATTATATACATGTTACCATGTACGCGGCAACCCCTAATTGGCTACTCTCTGGGTTATTTTTTTAAAGTACAAAAGTAACCCTACTACCTTAAGCAGAAACAACTACTAATATAACTTTTCTTGAGCCAATCTCGTATTATACAGTAGATTGCTGCATTGAGAAGCTTCCGTTTGCTCGCCTTGTTATGCACCCACTTTCACCCCACTACCATCAGAACAAAAGCAAATTACTTTCGGCCTCGCTTTCTATATAAACTCACCAAACACTGCCTCATTATTGCTTCATGCAAGTGCTCTTACAACCATTTCCAACGTAATAACACGCTACTTTGATCGACTGATACGCCGAAAATGAAGAACAAGGCTTCTGCTTTCCTGAAGCAAGTTCTCTGCTTCTTAACTTCCGTAGCTAAATCCAAGTCGATGGCCATTAAGAACAAAACCAGCGCAGCCAAAGCTCGACTCATTATGTTTTCTTTAATGAAGAGTAAGAAGGTTTTGGTGGGTTCAATCTCTAAAAAAATCCATGGTCTCCTCGGTCACCCTACGGACAAGGATGCGGATAATATTCATGATGGTGATCAAAGCAAAGCCATTGTTCCATACAATGCTGCTGCTGCTGTTGGTGCACTGGTCACTGAGCCACAATCCAGCTCCATTTGCAGTCAGTTGCTGCTGCAAGATGCGGAAGATGATGATGATAAGTACCCGGATCTAAGGCATTCTTTGTTTGATGACGAGGAATTTGAGTTTGAAGATGAGGGCAATGGATCGATCATCGATATGGTGAGGAACTCCAAGGAGGAAGGAGAAGATTTCAGCTTGGAAGAAGAGATTGATCATGTTGCCGATTTGTTCATTAAGAGATTTCATAGACAGATGCATTTGCAGAAGCTGGCATCTTTCAAGAGGTTTCAAGAGATGCTGGCCAGAGGCGTGTAATAGATTAATCATCAACTATTCATACATGCATTTGATACATCATATTTCTTGTTGCTAGCTCTAGCTACCTAGCTAGAGGTTTTTCATTTGTTTTTTCGGAAGAATCTGATTGCGTTTCTAAGTTACATTCATGTAACTTACAATCATCTCACATAAATTTTACTATTCATGTGAGGGGATTGTAAGTTGCATGCATATAACTTAACATTAACCTTATTATATATAATCTAGAGTTCCTAGGAATATAACCTTTTTGTACTACTTAAGTTGTTTTGGTGGTACGTTCACATTCTTGGCCAGTCACGAAAGTGGATTGATTGCTGTAACACTAATGAGTACTGATATATGTAAATTTTTTATGTGCATGCAATAAAATGCGCAGTCGGATTTCAACATGCTAGCAATTGTATTTCACAAATACATACAGCTGTCATGGGTGGACTGGATCGGCCAATCTGATCCAATCCAACCACCCCAAGACCTACGGCCGTGGTTTTTGATACCAAACACATAAAGAAATTCATAAAACCCTTAAGTCAACTCAAAACTATACAATGTGAAGCCTTTAGATCCAAAAAATGATAAATTCTACACAAGTTGCAAATGTTGACATCCTGATAAGGCAACCTGGGATCATACCTGCATCAGCAATTATGAGTCATTGTCAGTGTTGATATGTGACAGATTTTACAAGTGATGCATATGTTAGCATCAAAAGCACAGACTAGAAGATGATGAGTTCTTAACATTTAGCAAAACACGAAAATATTAAAAAGTAAGCTAAGCCTTCAAATGCCAATTAATTGGGCATTTGGTCTAGTGGTATGATTCTCGCTTTGGGTGCGAGAGGTCCCGAGTTCGATTCTCGGAATGCCCCTCCTCCATTCTGCATATATTACATTTTAAAATATTCCCAAAACTTTTATCTTGAATCAACTAAACTCATACAATATAAAATTTCAATGAACTAGAACCTTGCCAAATCCTCTCCCGAGTTCGATTATCGGAATGCCCCTCCTCCATTCTCCATATATTACATTTTAAAATATTCCCAAAACTTTTATCTTGAATCAACTAAACTCATACAATATAAAATTTCAATGAACTAGAACCTTGCCAAGTCATTACTTGAGCCATAAAACATGAGTGGTCATGGTGTAGAAGTGAAGCTAAACAGCAAATCAAGATTTCCCTCAAGCAAATCTGCCAAAATTTTTATCCAAAATCTCAGATGCAATTTCTTTCCATTCACATATACCGTACCAGGGATACAACATCAAAATTGCATCCAAAGCCAAGGTCCAGAAAATGCTAATCCTCCTAAGTTCAGGTAAATGAGAAACTGTAAGGCTTGAAGGAACAAAAATGGACATAAAATAACAAAAATACAAGATTAGACACGACAACCATAAACATTGGGCATTTGGTCTAGTGGTATGATTCTCGCTTTGGGTGCGAGAGGTCCCAAGTAATGCCCCTTAATTTTTACACTCTACATATCATTTTTAATTTTTGTGTAACCATTAAAACATACAAGTTCATGATCTGGCCTAAAGTCAACTAAGCACATTTAATTTGAATTTTGAATGGAACCAGAGTTGTTTCTTGAAAGATTCCTAACCAATATACTACCAAGAAATGCCAATAAAGCATAATGGAACTCACATATGCAATGTCTCAAAGACAGTCCGGAAGCAAATTTCGACATGAAGTGGAAAAATAATTTCAAATATGGGATATGAGTATATTTCATGGACTTGGCTCATGCAAATCTCCTGCATGAGAACCGAAATTCTCATGAGATAAAATGTTCCAAATTATCAACAACTGCTTCAGAAACTGGAGACTAGAAATTTTTTATCATAGGTTCTATGAAGATACCCTAAATGCGTGGAGGAGCAAAGAAAAGGTATTAATAAGAAACATAGTATGACAAATAACAAGCGGGCATTTGGTCTAGTGGTATGATTCTCGCTTTGGGTGCGAGAGGTCCCGAGTTCGATTCTCGGAATGCCCCTTAATTTTTTTATTTTGGTTACATGTTTAAATTATTCAACTGGGTGATGTGGTCTAAAGTCAACTAAGCAACTATAAAATAAAATCAATTCAAGGATGATTTCTAGCATGAGTTATGAAACTCATTTGTAAACTTGGCTAGTACAAATCTGATCAACATGCAAACCAGAATTTTCATGAGATACAGTTCAATATCATTGACAGGCTTTTGCATGGATGACATCAACAACTGCATCAGAAGCCAGAAAGTATAAAATATTGATCCTCTAGGGATAACTCAATAAAAATAACCTCAATGATTGGAAGAAAAGTGAAAAAAGCTTATTAAATAGAAATCATTTGATAAATCTCAACAAGTGGGCATTTGGTCTAGTGGTATGATTCTCGCTTTGGGTGCGAGAGGTCCCGAGTTCGATTCTCGGAATGCCCCTTCTTTTTTGGCTTTGTAAATTATATGTTATTATATGTTAAAATATTAAGTGACCTCTAATAAAAGTCTCCTCAAGGCCTGCAAAATAAAATTTGTCAAGATTCTTCGGCTAATAAATTGGGAAAAACAAACCTCTTCAAGGCAACCTGCCAAATACACTATACCCAAGCCATAAATGATGATACCCAAGCAAGCACATATGAAGTGCTCATGGTTTAGAAGTAAATTTGAGCAGCAAGTCTAAAGTAGACATCTGTCACCACCATGAGTCATGATGGCTGAATGCCCCAATGAGGCAGTGACAACATCCACCAACCATTATGTGTATTATGGATCAACCGAGGGTATTCCTGGAGCAAATCTGCCCAAAATATGTACTGCATATAAAATGAAAACAGCACCAGAGGGCAGAGACCAGAAAATCTTAATCCTCCTAACATAAGTTTCAATGAAAACCTACAATGTTTGGAGGCAAACAATGGTATAAACAAAAAACTAAGCATTACAACTATCAACCATTGGGCATTTGGTCTAGTGGTATGATTCTCGCTTCGGGTGCGAGAGGTCCCGAGTTCGATTCTCGGAATGCCCCCTAATGTAATATATCACTTTTATTGTCATTATTTTTTTGAAATAATTTTTTAATTTTCATTTTTTTAATTATTATTGGTATAACTGTTTAAATTATCCAAGTGTGTGATGTGGCCTAAAGTCAACTATGCAACTAAAAATGAATCTAGACAGCTATTTTCTAAGAAGATTCTCAGCTAATAAATTCAAACAACAGAAAATAATGAAGATATAGATCTCGAGGTGGCAGACTACCATCATACCTGTAACCAAGTAGTCATGTGGCAAGGACATCTGCTTTGATCTGCCAAACTCACTAATCCATAGCAATAAAACATACAGGAACCAAGATGCAGTGTCTCACAGCAGAGAAATAAATTTGAAAAGCAAACTCACAGATACTTTCCAATAACAGTTATAAATCTCATTTGTGGACTCAACATGAGATCCAAAATTTTCATGAGATACAAGGTGAACAACCGCATCAGAAGCCAGAGACTAGAAAAATATGTTAAATGAAGATATCCTCAGCAGTTCAATATTGTTGGGGGGGGGGCACTAATAAGAAATCAAATATGTTAGGTATCCACATGTGGGCATTTGGTCTAGTGGTATGATTCTCGCTTTGGGTGCAAGAGGTCCCGAGTTCGATTCTCGGAATGCCCCCTGATTTTTGGTCTCCTATTTTGATGTGGACGAACTGTACTTAGACTTGTTGGATGTCACCAAATAGCTCTCAGAGCAAAGACATCTGCTTTGACTTGTGCAACAAACTAATCCATGGACATATATTTAAGATGTGGCTAGTATAAATCTCAAAAGATGTGAACCAAACAGTTTCATGAGATACATTGTTCAAAATGCAATATCATATTAAGGCTTTTCCTATTTTATAAGGGATGTGACATCAACAACTGCATCAGAAGCCAAAGCATTAATATTGATCGTCTAGACATATGTTCGATGAAGACAACCTCAATGCTTGGAGGGGAAAAAAGGTATTAATCAAAATGAGTTTGCTAATTATCAACAAGTGGGCATTTGGTCTAGTGGTATGATTCTTGCTTAGGGTGCGAGAGGTCCCGAGTTCAATTCTCAGAATGCCCCCTAGTTTATGGTCCTCCACACCATACTGACCGTTTAAATACTTGAATATCATTTTCAGTTTTTTTGTTAAAAGTTTAAATTATTTAAGTGTGTGATCTGATCTAAAGTCAACTAGCAACTACAATATAATTTTTCAATGAATCCAGACGGAGCAGTTTTCCGGGAAGATTCTCAAACAAAAATATTCGAACAATAAACCCTAAAGCTGATGTATATAGTTTTAGTCATCAGAACAAATACATCAGACTGCTAGGCACACTTAACCCATGGTAATGAAGCACAAACGAAGTAAATTTGAAAATAAAGTCCTAAGTTGAATTCCAAAATGAATTATGAAACTCATTTCGTAGAACTTTCATGAGATCCATAGAATGATATATCATCTACAAGCTTTTGAATAAACTTCACAAAGGATATGACCTAAACCACTGCATCGGAAGCCAGAGCCTAGAAAATATTGATCCTCTAGAGATAACTTCAATAAATATAACCTCAGACCTCAGTGCTTGGAAGAAAAGAATGTGATTAATTTGGAAATAAGTATGTTTGTTATCAAAAACTGGGCATTTGGTCTAGTGGTATGATTCTCGCTTTGGGTGCGAGAGGTCCCGAGTTCGATTCTCGGAATGCCCCTTTTTGGGTTTCAAATCATCAACCTTCAACCTAAGTCAACTAAAACCTAACAATAGAATTTCAATGAATTCAGATACAAGGGTTTCTGACAATATTCTAACCTAATATGGAAAGTTAAACAAGTAGCAAGCCTTGATTTTAAGGAGGGGAAGGTATTGGAATCCACTTAACATATTGGTACCAAATTCACATGCAATTAGTTTAATGTTCTAATACCAGAACAACTAAAAAGCTATCTACTCACCATCAAGAGGCCTTCAGAAAATTAAAGAAAGGATAAGCCCAAGATGATGAATCTTAGGAGCACAACTGCTTTGACTTTCAACTGATGCATCCCATAGTTTTGGGATTTTACCACATCAGTTAGGTAAACAGTAACTTGATGTAACAACATCAGTATGTAACATTTAGCCACAGACTGCAGCAAGTCTTACCTAATAAGAGAAATTCCAGGGTAACTACCAACCAATGCAGGCAACTTTTAGACCATATGATCAACAACTGCATCAGCAGCCACAGTTCAGAAAATGTTGATCCTCTAGGCTTAAATTTAATGAAAATAACCACAACTGGAGGGGAAAAATTGTATAATCAGAAATTAACCGCGATAAGTATCAACAATTGGGCATTTGGTCTAGTGGTATGATTCTCGGGGCAAGAGGTCCCAAGTACAATTCTCGGAGTACCCCTGCAATTTGGCCTCTAGTTTAAAATACTAACTTGCATAATATTTTAAGTTCCTTATACTAAAGTCCAAATTTTGTAGCAGAGTGCTCAAAGTCAAAACTTAAAAATTTTTAGCGAGTCTGACATATTTCTTTTCTGACTAGGTTCCTAACCTATTGAAACAGATGAATACATAGGAGAAAATGGTTTCAGAAAAACTAAAATCCAATCTGTTACCTTGTAGTCAACAGAGAAAAGACGCATGCCTTTAACTTTGCCAATCACACTAACTCGTGGCAATTCAAGAAAAAGGAGCACAGTTTACTTAATCATGATGTAGAAGGAGATTCGAACAATCCAAAGACTCAATCAAGATTAATCAATAAAGAGGAAAAACAATTGAATGATAGAAAAAGGACTGGTAACATGGAATTGAGTATCAGCTTTCTGCTTAAATGCCCCATTCCACAAACAGTAGTCTAAATTCTTCTAACACCAGAGCAACACAAAAACCATCTAACAGCTGTGAAGAAAGATTCATCAAGAAAATATAGGATTTCTAACCACTAACTGTTTAGTCTTTTAATTTATACATCTCCTCATTTAAGAGTATTTCTACACCTTTTAGTTGTTAAAACATCCGATTGAATATTTGGTCAGAGACTGTTGCAAGCGGCTTCCAAGTAAAAAGGGTGACTGAAACTATTTAGGTAACATTTAGTTCATAAGCATCAATCAGCTGCAAAAGGAGCATAAACGTAGTGGGATATCTTGAGTTCAAATCATATGTAGAATATAAGATGTTTCTATCTTTGAACCAAACAAGGTTTATTTTCTTGTTCCACTTTTTTATTTTCTTTTATTTATTTATTTTTTTTTATATCAACAATAAGGCCAATTTAGATGGTGAAAAACATCTAGGGAAAAAAGGGGGGGGGGGGGGGGGGGCGCTGGTCGGAATTCTTTTCGATCACACAATCTCAAAATGTGTTTAATCTTTCATATCTCAGTCTCAGTTTACTTTTTCAGTGATGGCAGCAAGCACAGTAAGAACTATAATTCTCACTTTCTCGTACAAGATGTCATCTGTTTTATTCTTGGAAGCCAACGTTGGTTCTAAAATCAGTTAATTCATAGGGTTTTTAGTTCCCTTTGTTACAGTTCTAAATATGTGAGAGAGTAATCTGAACTAAAGTTAAAACCACAACTACAATACAAACTCATATCCAGATATATCACATCACTATAGACAAGATTATTTACCAATGAATCCAAAGAGAAAAGAAAAACCTGCAGATGTTGATATCAAGTTGAGTATCTACTACAGTACCTGAAATAACCAGTATAATCTGATATGAGCCAAACTTCAAGTCATCCAAAGGTCTGAATGCCTTTTGCACTGTGCTCCAACTGCAAAGAGACACCAAGATTTCATCAATAGCCAGAGACCATAACTTGACTATCCTCTTTGTGATTTTAGAATCTCTTGACCATATCCTCTTGGGATAAGCTCACTGAAAATCAAGAATAAGCACAAGGACAGAAGGTATTAGACTATATAAGACACTAATAAACATTATTAATGTCATGAAAAGAGCATTTGGTCTAGTGGTATGATTCTCGATTTGGGTGCGAGAGGTCCTGAGTTCATTTCCTGGAATGCCCCATTCTTTTATTGTTTTAGTCTTTGATTCCACATGCAATAAAAAGATAAATTCAAAACAATAAAGTATGAAACTTTTTTATTATTATTTTTTTTCCCCTGGTGGCTTTTAGTTTATCCATAAAGCCAATAACATCCCACCCTCCAGGGATATAATAAAATGACAGCATCAAAAGCCACAGACCAGAAAATTTAGTGTTAGCACAGCAAGAAAAGTTATTCAATATAATTTCACCATAACAATATTGATCAGTTGGGCATTTGGTCTAGTGGTATGATTCTCGCTTTGGGTGCGAGAGGTCCCGAGTTCGATTCTCGGAATGCCCCCCCCTTTTTTTTGGCTGCTGACATTACAGTTTAGAATATTCAACAAGCAAGTTAGCTATCAAGACACCCTTCAGAAATTTAAAGAAATATATGCACATTACAATTTTAAAATGTTCAACTATCAAGCAATCTATTAGACTTTCAGAAAATTAAGGGAAAGATATGCACAAGCTTATGAATCTTATCAGCAGTAAATATTTGTCTTTTAATTGATCAATCTCTTAATTTTGGGACTTCATCACATCGGTTAATTAATGGAAACTTTGACACAAATTTAGGCACATACTGAAATGAGCCATACTTAATTAGGTAAATTCCCGAGAGACTACCACCCAGTATGCAGGAAACTTTTAGAACATGACATCATGAACTGCATCACAAGCCACAAATCAGAAAATGTCAATACTCTAGGCATAAATTAAATAAAAGTAACTGCAACTGGAGGGAAAAGTGGGTTAATAGAAATTTACCTGATCAAGTATCAACAATTGGGCATTTGGTCTAGTGGTATGATTCTCGCTTAGGGTGCGAGAGGTCCCGAGTTCAATTCTCGGAATGCCCCTTCTCTTTTGGTTTCCTACAATACAGTTTAAAATACTAGCTTGCATAAACATTTAAGTTCCTTATAGTATAGGCTAACTTTTGTAGCACTGCAATCTGGCCCACATGCAAATCTAAAAAATTTCAACGAGTCCAGATGTACTAATTTTCTGACAAGATTCTTAACCCATAAATTGCAAAAGATGAATACACAGTATACATTGAGACCACAGATGTCTTAACTTGGCAAGTGCACAAACTTGTGCCAATACAAGAGAAAAGGAGCACAATTCCACTGTCTTATGAAGTACAAGTATATTTTGAGACCAAATCCAAAGACTCAATCCAGAATAATCAATAAAAGACCTGAATTGTCAATGTTTCTTACACTAAGTAGGTGAATTTAGGCCAATAAAAGATCTAGCAGAATACTTGTACTGTCCACTCCTAAAAAGGTTCTTTCATTCTTTAAAACATGGCTCTGTGCATCAGCTTTCTACATAAACATCCAGTAGGCTCACCCACACGCATTCTGTTAACAGTGGTCTAAATTCTTTTAACACTAGATCAACTCTGCCATGCATATGTGTCAGATAAAATAATACTACACTTCTCAAGTAGTATCCCAATATTTGAATCCTACGTACTGAGTGACATTCATCTACTGTAGTGTCAATTTCAAAAGATGTCAAATTACATACTAATCCCTCACACCATCCAATGGATAAATGTCACCATGCATGAGATAGACAAGGTTGGGATACAACTTCGGAAGTGTAGTATTATTTTATCATGACTTTTTTCATTTAAACTTATTATTCACATTTACAGCAGAGATCAGAGACCAGAAAATGTTAATCCTCTAACACAAGTTCAAATGAGAGAACTATAAACATGGTATACATAAAAACCTAAGTATGACATGTATCAACAATCAAGCATCTGGTCTATGACATGATTCTCACTTCAGGTGAAAGAGATCCCAAGTTTGATACTTGAAATGCCCCTTATCTTTTAGGGTTCAAATTATACAACTGTGTTATTTGGCCTAAACTCAACTAAGCAATTACGATATAGAACTTCAATGAAACCAAACAATAAAAGGGATATGACAACGACAATTACATCAGAAGCCCGAAAACTAGAAAATGTTGATCCCCTTGAGATAACTTTAAAAATCAAGTAAGATAAGTACTAATAAGTGGCGCATTCGGTCTAGTGTTATGATTCTTGATTTGGATGGGAGAGGTACCGAGTTCGATTCTTGGAATGGCCATGAGTTTTGGCTCTTGACATTACAGTTTAAAATATTTAACTACATATAACTTTTTGTTTGTTAGATAATTGTAGGTACTGATGTGCAGCCTATCCCAAAGTCAATGCTATAAAATTTGAGTGAATCCAGTATGCTGATTGACAATAACTTTACATGCAGCAGTCCAAATATTCTAACACCAGAACAACTCCTAATTTTGGGATTAGGAAAGATAAGCAGGAGTTTATAAATCATGTGAGCAGTAACTAATTTGTTTTTTAATTGATTTGTCTCCTAATTTTGGGATTTCATCACATCAGTTAGATAACAGCAACTCTGCCACAGGTACAGACTGCAGCAAGCAAGTTATACCAAATAAGATAAATTCGAAGGTGAGTACCATCCTATGCAGGAAACCTTTTATTTGAAGTAGGCTCACTGAAAATCAAGAAAAACAGTAGAATAAAATGTATTACCAGCCAATAAACATGGTAAGCATCCGTATCAGGACATGGTCTGGTGGTAGGATACTCACTTTGGGGTCAAGAGGTCCCAACCATTTGAACTATGGAATTTAAGTGTATCTGTCAACCTGACAGTACTTATTTTTCTAAAAATTGAAAGTTTGTCAGGGGGGCAAAAAAAAATTTCTCTAAGTGAGTGTGTGTCTACGTGCAAGCTACAAGTGCTTGAAACCATATTTTGTGTGTCTATTTTGAATAATATTATTCATCGTAGTAAAACCTTAGCGTGCGTTGAAAAGTGCTTTCGACAAAGCACTTTCAAGTAAAATCAGTTTCTGTTAAACCACCTGTAATGGCTCCAGGCAAGGCACCAATCACATGCTTTTTCAAAATAACAACTTTGATTTTTATTTTTTTTGGGGCAAACTTAAAAGAATAACTTGTGTAGAAACAATATAACATAAATACATAATAAGCAGCAAAAATAACCTATTAAATATAACAGTTAGAAGTAAACAACAATGAAACTTTTTTATAAAAAAAAGAAAAAAAAGTAGTAAATATGAACTAATTCGAATCAAACACTTAGAGACAGTAATACTAACGAAAGTTAAAAAAAAAATGAAACTTTTCTGGATGCTGTAAAAGTAGCTACTGACCTGAGTTGAGACTCTGTTTGGCAGGCGGGAAAATATAGGAAAAGAAAAGAAAAAGAAAATAATGAGCTAAAAACACTGAAGCTTTGGATTCTTTTTTCTTCATTAATTTTCCTTCTTTTTCTCGAAAGCCAAACGGACCGAGAGAGTAGCCTCTCGTCTCGTGGTTTACGAAGACTTGAGACTAGAACAGTCGAAAGTAAGAAGACCGATAAGGTGACTTCTACTTTTTATGTGGCGATTTTTTGCAAGCGTGGCACTTCACGAGGCCCCCAAGTTTTTATGCGCAAACATTTAGACATACATTCCTATTCGATTCTACTTTGGTATATTCTCTTTGGGTCCAACTATGGTGCAATAGTAGTATCATATTACAATTGTATCTAATTATTAGTTTTAATTATTGTGAGAGATTCAATGGCTAAGTAATTAGATCTAATGGCTAGGTGCAGCTGTGGTATGATACCACAGTTGCGTTGCACCATAGTTAAGTCCATTCTCTTTTACTTCAATCATTTTTAGTGGATGAGAACACTATATATATATATATGTGTGTGTGTATGTGTGCGCACGTGCACATATATATAAAACTAATTTTCTAGTAACTATTTAGAAAGTTCAGATAAATTCTGGTAAATTTAATATGTAATATAAGAGAAAAAAAAAACATTGCTAATGGACTTGTTAAGCATAAAATTATTCCATTAACTAATTTACATAACAATTACTTAATCAATCACCGTAAAGTTTTTTTTTTTGGGAAGGGCGGGGCTTTAAAAGTAATACATCTGTACATTATTTCAATTTCTTTCTTTTTCTTTATGAGGGAAAGGATTAAATGCGCCTTGAAATCTAAATGTAAAGCTACAGGATCATTTCTATAATACATTGAAAGTAATACGGCAAATCAAGATATATATAATATGCGTAATTAAATTTAATATAATCACTTCTTGTATAATAATTTTTTAAAATAAATACACTTGTGTCACATTATCATAAGATCGTTTGTTTGTTGTATGAGATGATACTATGATGTATTTTAAAATTTCTCTCTCCAAGTTTTGGTAGAGACATCCAAATGAGTTCATAGAACACAGAAAAGGGTGGCAAATTCGCAAAAAAAGGAACTTGTTTTTCTTTTTTGAATGACCAAACGATAAGCTTTCAAACCACTATTTTATTAAAAAAGCACAGCAAATACAGTACATGTTTGCAACACAAGGCACACCAATATAGATCTATACATGAAAGTATGATCACTTGGTATCTCAGCAATTAATACATGGGTGTTCCCAGATTCCTGATGTAAAACTAAACAAATTATGATTTACGATAAAAAGCCAAGTCGAAATAAAAAACTATGATCACACATCGACTGACCCGAGCAGACTAACAGTACGGCTCACTCAAATCATCCTGAATCAGTTGTTGAAAACAGGCTCCCATGTAGTTCAAAACTACAGGAAGAAACTCAACTCTTTGATTTTGAATGCTTTACAAGCCAATCAATAACCGTGTCAATGTTGGTAGAGTTTTTGCATGAAATCATGTAGCAACAAACTTCTCTATCGGTAATGGACTTCAGCCCCCTGCACAAACGGCAAAATTCTCAACACCACACAAAATTCATCAAGAAGATGCAAAAAGCAGTCAAAAAACTGAATCAAAAACATGCAGATAGACTTATGTTCTTTTCACCAGTCCATGATTTGCCTGACTGCATGTCTTCTGTTGATTTTGAGGCTAATCCATGTTAGGCACAAAATTAAGTGTTCTCCACTTACATTTGAAGTGAAGCAGTTTTATGCAAACGGGATATTTATTATGAAGCACCATCTGTGATCTTGGTCCATGTATTAGATATGAAGAAAAAATAATTTTTACAAGCAACACTGAAGAAAGTTTCTGATTTACAGGCTCTCCACTTACATTTGTTCCATCAGATCCTCTTTAGACAAGGCTTCTGGTTTATCAATCTTGTTTCCCAGCACCAGCAATGGGATACCATTCAGCGAGGTTTACTTAACAAGTCATGGAGTTCACTTCTTGACACAGGCAAGTTATCATAATCAGCAGCATCAACAACGTAACTGCAAAATGCAAAATCAACATTCAAAAGAACCAAGTGGTAAGACCAAAACCACTGACAGAAGTGGTAAAACAATCACTCAAACAGAGCACTACCCTCTTAATACTTGAAAAAGGTATTGATAGCAATCACTCAAACAGCAATTACTCACTCGATTCCAAACCAAAATAGGAGGAAGTAAATTATAAGGAACGAGGCACCAAACTAGTGTCTAGAATCTATACAAACTGAAATTTCCCTGGTGATAGGTACAAATTGAAAGCACCAAATTGAAATTCTAGATTCTATCAAAAGATTGATGAGAAGGCATCTAAAGATGATCACATGTAAGAATGCAATGTTGTCCAGAAATTTACCACAAGAGGAAGAAAATAATTAGCAAATGGAGATGAGAAGAAAAACAAGAAGGAACAGGAAATGATTAATCTTAGGAAACAAATTCAAAATAAAAGAATAATGGAAAGAGACCTTCCCGTACTCTGTTTCTATTTTTATTAAAGGCTTAAAAAAAGGGGTCTAGCAAGCAGGTTCGTGGTGAGTCAACTGTTGCTTGAGCTAGCAAGAAGCAAAAAATGACATTATTCATCCTTCATACTTTCTCTCTATCTCATTATTCATCCTTCATACTTTCTCTCTATCTCATTCCCACTAGGTGTTCAAATTATGGTGGAACAAAACCTTTTGTAAGTTAACAATGGATATCAAAGGAAATTGCTCAAAGAAACATACCCCAAAAGACTACTAGACACATATATATTGGAACAGAAATAAAAATCTTCGAGCATGCAAATGACATTGATTAAAAGAGTGCAGGGAATCCTCAGTATACATAGTATGGCCACCCTCTAAATTGTGTAAGAACTCGACCTGATGGAAAAACTTATATCTTAAAGACAGGATGATCAATGAGTGCTTAAGTTTTAAGACATACACAATAGCTGAAACTGCACGACAGTATCTCTCCCACATACTGCGAAACCGTGGTTGGCCTCCAAGATCCCACAGCTTTATTGTGACACTCCCCTTAGTCACTTTCCTCATATTAAATCCTACCTGTAGACAACAGAGATGTGTACATGAAATTCTCCACAGTAATAGACAGACTACAATTGCAACTTATCAAAAAGTACAAATAAGTTGTTGGCAGAGTGAATTCTCTGGTAAAATAAGAGGCAGAAGACAGTCCGCAGAAGTCAACTCACTGTTGGGATCATATCTTCACTATATCCACCAGTCTTCGGGTATCAACCAGAAACAAAAAATTGAGCCATCAGCATGATAACCAAAAGAGACTGGAGAAAAACACATAAGAAAGCAGATTAAACACTTCAAAAGAATATTTACTCACTGCAATAACATTCACAAGGGACGTCTTGCCTGCATTCTGAAGCCCTATCAAAGATAGCTCCATTTCTTGTTTAAAGAAGAGACTACAATGACAAAAGTAGAATAAATAGCAATGAAAAAGCATAAGCCAGCCGACTCAGAGTAGCAAAAATATCCACAACTGTGAGAATCAATGCAAGAATTTTAAAGCAAGTGAAGCAGAGAGATACAATATGATTAAAGTAGCTAATTGTCTGGAAGGCATGAGCATATCAACAGAATATTATGCAAGACCAAAGCAAACAACAGTAAATTTAATAAATTATTTAATGTTCTCCATAGACGCTTCAAAATCCATACAAAAGATAGAAGCTGCCACCAAGAAACAATAAGGTACGTGTTTGCACAGAAGATGTTACTCAAAGACATCATTCTATAGATGCTAGATTTGCAAAGTTGGCATTAAAATTGGCATTTTAATTTACAAAAGCGGTGCACAGTTTCATTTACACAGGCCAAAACAATTGCATTTAACTAGCTGATCGCTGCCAGAATTCTATCATCCTTAAAACAGAGCTAGAACACTAAAAATAAACACATTTTAAAAGACACGTCACATATAAATGATCTAAAAAGCATACAAAATAACTTCATTTTCTCAATCTTCAATTTGAAATTCAACAAAACCAAACAGTCATATTAAGGGAAATAAATCTAATAATATTTTATAAGGTTAAATTTTTACAATCTAACGATTCGAAATCTCAAAATTAAATCAACTATAACATTCCACCTTAGCTTTTGAAAAAGAAAAAAAAAATCATTCATTTTCTCAGCATCCAAACAGAGAGCTCACCTTCGAAGCCAGTTGAGAAAAGCTTCCCATAATCCCATCTTTTATTCGACAAAATAAGAAGCTAGGGTTTCGCCTTTGAAGTATAAAAGCTGGGAAAAAGCGAAAAAACTTTTCTTGCTTCTTTTCTTTTCTCCTACAATTCCCTTCCCTCGCTGTTCAAATCCAGAAATTAAATGATAAGATTTTTTATATTAAAAAGAAAATTACGGTAGCATATTTTAACAAAAAAATTAAGAATGTTTTCTTTTCTACGCATCCACGCGCTTTGCTTGGCGCGTTACGAATAGGGAACCAGTGGTGTTTAGGTTTTTAAACAGTGTGGGTCGTTACTTTGAGAGGCTAAAACACGCGCGAAAAGTAAAGCCAGGTTTAAACGTTGTCGTTTTCTGGTAGCCCAGCTTATCAGTTCGTGGGTTGCAATCTCCAGGTTGTCGATTAGTGGGCTTGCTTGACCAACGTGTGCGCTAGTGATTGGTTTGGTATTGACTTCATTTATATATTTTCTTTTACTAATATTATTTTGATACGGGAGGTGATATGGGCCACTGTTTTTAGATTATAATAGTAATGGAAGAAATCATATAATATTGGTTTAAAAGGATGAGGTGGAAAGTTGGAAGTAATAATTAAATGTATCAACGATGATTGATTTCTTTATCCCCTTTTTCTTTATAGATATAATTTTGGTCAGACTCTCATCCATTATTAGATAGATACCTCTATTTTCACTGTATTTTGGAGAAATATGTTTAACCCGGGCATCATTTTTTTGAAGTAATGAGTGGGGATCATTGCGTGCTCCATTAGGGAATCCGAATTGGTACCATATTGAAGGTACTAGCCCACCACCAATGCCTTCCAAAGCCTTGGATTCTCATATAATTATAGACTTATATAGTTTTGTAATTTTAATAGGATGTGAATGTCTAGTACAACAATAACTAAGCTTGCATTTTTTTTTTTTGAATACTGATTACAAATTATATTATTATATCACACAGATATTTATAATTGTTATTACAGCAGACATTACACTTACAATCAGATATATATAACTGAAATTTACATTATTACATTAAATTCTACTCGTATTTCGCAAGAGAGAATGATTTATAAATATTTTAGCCCCCACAACTCTTTTGTGGGGGCTTGAACGCTTGTGAGGGCAGCAGCTCAACCACTCGGCCAAACATCTAAAATCAAAAGGAATATTCATTTGTGGAGAGTAGACTTAAGAGCCACCCATAATTCAAAATAAAAGAGACTTATAGAAAATGCCACCCATAATTCAAAATAAAAGAGACTTATAGAAAATAGAAAGATTACACGTATAAATGGAGTTTAATATGTTATGTAGTTACGTGAGTGGAGTTTGAATTCTAATTTTTTGTATCACTACAATAAAATTTGTTTCAATTAAATCTTTATTGTAGGCATAAATTATTTGCCGGATGCGTTAATTTGTTCAAGTCTTAAATCATATTTTTCACTTAGTTATGTCACGGAGACTACACAAAATGCGTAGATGATTAGGGGATGAAAAGACAAAAAAAGAAATCCCTCGAGTGTACAGAAAAAGTACATACAACCTGAAGCTTCGATGGTGGGACCCTCTCTGGATCTTCATTCATCAACGACATGAAAGGAAACATCCTCGAAGGTATCACAAAAAATATTACATGTACAGAAAAACCCCAAGCAAGCTGCTTCTAGCTAGCGAGCAAGCTTTCAGTGTTACACTTCTTGTTTCACAAGTAATGCAAAGCATAAATAAGTACACTGAGTTTGCAGAAAGTATAACCACACCTTCTAATTTTCTGCTACATTTTCAACTCTCAGAAACTTCATGCGCTTTGCGCTTCCTGCATTTTCTTCGGCAACAGAATTGAAAATGGCTATTTTTCTGGAGATTTTCAATGGGCTGCGTCTCTGCGTTTCTACTCTCTGGGATCTGCAGGAGATTCGGTATGCCACAGTTTTCGACGACGTAAGTTACATTGCTACGACCATTATCATGGCGGCTGTTTCGTGTGTTGCTTCAATAAGACGTCGAGGATTAAATGTTTAAACACACTAGTTTTACTAATGTAACCATAAGAAAAATCTCCTGTATATTCTCTTGTACCATTTTTACTTGAGCATTATGGAGCAATATTGTTAGCTTTCGTTGCACGTTAGCAGGCAGCTCCACATGCTTGCTATGCAAGGCACAAAGTTTCTTTATCCAATACACCAAATTATTTAATTTAAAGGGCAGAATGGTAAACAGCTAGTTTATTGCTTTAGATTCCGCCATAAGAAGATTTATATATGTGCTCAGAGATCATGATAACTTAGTCAACAATTTGAACATGCATTGTCCTTTGCGGTCGATGTTTCGTGACCTTAAAACTGATAGAGGTTAAAGCATGGGTCACCGGGTGTTTCAAGGTTAAGTTGTAATCACCGTGAAACAATGAAAACTCAAAGAATCCTTTCATATCCGTTGTAGCTTCGAGAGCTCTGGATTTCCATTCAGCGAGCAATTTGTCCACAACATCTCCGGCTGGAGTATTTTTGAAGTCTTTATCAGCTAGAGGCATTACTTTGAAACCAGCAATTGCTGGTCCTGAAAAAGAAATAATCCCTTTAACTGCAGGATGAGCATAAGCCTCCCTTAGTATCTCCTCCAAGTATTGTGACTGCCAAGGAGGGCCAAAAAAAAAAAAAAAAAGCGTCAGCTAGGTATTGATTTCATTTCACAGCAACTATAAATTAAAGGCTGTAACACATCAAACGCAAACGAGCTGTTACTTTACCTGATTGGGGCCAATGTCCACATCAACTTCTGTAAGCCATATGGGCAATCCTGTTGATCCTAGAATGTCCAAAACAGATCTCATGTAAGCAATGTCTGGCTGATCAGAACTAAAATGGCCTTGCATTCCAATTCCTAGTGACATGCCTGCATTTCCCGGATATGATAGAATCTCATCAATTTTCTTCTTGTAGTTGACGGCATTTGATTCCTTATCCGCAGCAAGTTCAATTGTGTTATACTCATTCAAGAACATGATCGTGTTTGGGTCAAGCTGGTGAGCTATCCTATAAAACTCAGCAGAAGCATTTTCACCGAGATTATCCTCAAAGAATCTGAAGTGCAAATTCTCATTCACTACATCCCACGCAATTAGCTTTCCTGCATATCTTGAAGTCACTGAATTGATTCTCTTCGCAGCAGCTTCTCGCAACTCTTCTGGAGAAAGTTTTTTAACCCAGCTGGGCTGCTGCTTGGAATTGTCCCAGAAAATGTTGTGGCCTCTTACAGAAATGCCATTTTTTTCGCAAAATTGTAACATGGCATCCGCAATTGTATAATTTTCTTCCCCTTGTATTTTCTCTGTGCTATACCATTTCATTTGGTTTGTGAAAGTGGTGTACTTGAATCTTGAAGCAAACCAGTTCTGGTATTCTGTGCTTGTTAGGATATAATTATTCATACCGCATCCAAACGGGAAGTCTGACTTGATTTGCGTGACAGAAACCACGGCACCTTCTAATGCAGTTTTATTTGCAGAAGTTAACTGAAACCTCACCTTGCGCTTGCGCTCCTGAATAAGATGATGTACTATGGTTAACAATAAATGGAAAATTCAACCTGCTTCTATTTCATTCATCTAAGGGCTAGACCATCATTTACACAAAATATATGATGTGCGTGCGTGTCATATATTACCTTGTTAATGCTTTTGTCTTGGTGGGATCTCCATTGCTCCTTGGTAAATGGCTGCAATGAAACACTGTCAGCCCATATTTCCATTTCTGCATTCTTGCTCTGCATTTAAGAAAATAAATCTGTAAGGTTTGATGAGAAAATCATATCAATAAAAAGAAAGGAACACTTTTGAACAAGCCTTAATTAACCTCAAAAAGAATCTCCACAAGGCTTGTGAAGTTGGCAGCAAGGCCACCTTTAAGCAAAGACCAGCAGCCATGCTTAGCCAAAACTTTGCCGGCATCTATCAGTTTCCCGTCAGATGTTTTAAATACGGCAGCAACAGTGTCACTTCCGCGGCTGACTTGAATCCAAGCTGAAAATTCAATCAATGAAATATTATAAAGAAATACAAGCAGAGTTAATTGGCATATATCCAAATGAGAACGAGTTACCACTCACCAGAAAAACTATAGAGCTTTCCTTTTTCTAGTTGAACCTTCTGAGAGAAACTGTCCAGTGGATTTGTTCTACTGTGTGCTACAATATACTTGTTACCTTCTTTTGATGTTGCTTCTCTGATTGCTGCTTGTCCAAACGCGGTCCATCCTTCAGTGCCACGATTGAATTCTGGATTAACTATTAGTCCTCCTCCGTAATGAGCTCTCCGGGGCTCAGCCAAGCACTGGTTGATAGAAGTTCTTTTCCACATTATAACTCTTTTGTACATAATATATAATATAACGAGTGTACCATGGAAATGGACAGAGAGAATTAAGCAGAACATATTGGATATGTAATTTCTTCTTGCCTTTGTTGTTGCAGAATAGTCATACAACGAAGCGCAAATCCCATTTCCTGCAACAGATCATAAACATGTAATTAAATGAATACAAGAAACAGCACGAATGTTGATTAGAAGTTTCAAAGTCAATAATTTTTCTCGAACATACTAATACAAGTGTCATGTTAGCGAGTACTTAATTTTTGCGTACCTGAATACAGCAAAATGCAAAAGAGCATTAATATGCAAATTTGATCAGCAATGATCGTCATCTTTTCACTTCACTGTCAAAAGCTTTGCCTGAAATTAGACAGTACAGCAACTGGGAAATTTGAGTCCATATATGAACTAATAAAAAGATTAATATATAATAAATATAACATGAAATATGCATGTACGTGAGTACCAAGCTTTTAGCTCTCAAAACAAGGCAATAAAACAATATAATTAAAAACAGTGAAAAAGAATATGAGTGTTGACATAGACATGTGAACTTTCAGACAATGAATGCAGGACCAGTTTCAGAATTAATGACAGATTTGAATTTTTTTTTTCTTTTTTCGTTCCCGTGAAGCATTTTTGGAACGATACGGAAGTGTGCAAGTGCTCAGTTGGCTAAGATAAATAAATAAAAAATTAAAAGAGAAATTGGCAATATGTAGATTGATTTGTTGCTAGCGGGCATCTCTGGATTCACAAATTGCCCATATTGGAGTTTGTATGAGTTAAAATACTTAGAAGTATAAACAACGTTATGAGTTTCATTTTAGAATAGGACTATGTCAACACTCAACATATGCATTAAGGGTTACGTTAAATGAACATATTTCGATATACCTATTCTGTCGGGACTATAACATGATGTTTTAAAGCAAAAAATTAAACCTACAAGCTCGATTTTAATTGGACAGATAAAAAGCTCAATAATCAAGTAAATTTAGATGCGGTAGAGATTGTGATCGTTGCACAAACTCAGGCCATATGTCCACGCACTTTAAAATATTGTAGATTCAAGGTTAGACCTCATTCACTAGCTCTATCAATCATAGTCAAATAATATGCTATAGTATCAAATCCACATTGTGTAAATATTTGCACAGAGTAAAAAAAACAAAAAAGGCTCAAGAAACATATATCGACACTGATTTGCAAAACTCACTAACCATTGTTGAGACAAACTATATATATAGATAAACAAATAAGTAAAGGTTATCACACACTTTCTTCCTAAACTCACCTCACACAAAGATATAATAAAATTTTCCGTGACCTTATCTTCCAAAATTGGTTTGGTGGGGATTTGATCTCTAAACACATTTTGTGTATATATATATATGTGGTAAGTCTATCGGCCGAGTATCACATGCGTTATGGAAGGCAAAAGAATAGACGTCTTTATCTGCATATCACGCGTGTCATATGACCTGAGTCTTTTAAAAATGAACTGAAACACAACTGTATCAGAAACATAACGTCTAAGACAACATGCATGATACAGGAGAAACAACATGTGAATATATACGTCCCATGATTGAATATATACGTGTCACTTCAGAGAATTAATGGCTACTAGATAACTGGTATGACTTTCCTTACTCACTGTTGACTATCCCAGATTTCCTAATACCTCGATTACGAGGACTTGGCGGATAACCAGTAATGGATGGGTATATAACAAGATATTCGAGGGTTTCAATGTAAAAGTTGGGGGCATCTTACCAGGTAATTTTGTGTTGCTGCTGTTACCTACAATCATGACAAGTCCATAGTATCATTCTCGTGCGGGCGCATTTAGCAGAGAATATAGGTGAATAAATAGGAAGAGAGAGTGTTTTGAACTAGGTAAATAATTAAATTAATAGAGACTGCTAGCTAAAAACACCAAGAGATTATGAATAAAAATTTATTTCTCCATATGCGATGTCCAAAAAAGAGAAAAAAAAAGCCTTAGATTCATGCATAACAAATAGCAATATTAATCATTTGAATCCATTGATGATTAACGAGAATTTTTGCAGGGTAGAAATCATTTTAAAAAAAAAAAGTTATGCATAAGGTAAAGATAGAGCGAAGAATAAATGCTTACTTGGGTGGGTAGAGTTGATTGTTTATTAATTCTTTTTTCGTATGGGAGAAAATAAGAACATGCAGGGCTGATACCTCGTGGTGGATATTGAGATAGCTGGAAATGGTGAGTATTTATAGGAAAGTAGACTGAATAGTGGGGTTATAAAGATATGGGAATAAATTAATGCTACCTGTTTTTGGTGAATGTTCAATTCTCTGTCTTGCCAATTAGAGCTCAACACCACACAATGCCAGACGGGAGCTCTCTGAGCACAAAATATGCACTATTAAAGTTCAGATATTGTTTCGTTAGCAGGATCCACTTCCTTTTACATCTCCAAATCAAAACTTATGCAGTCAACATTCTATTTGTCAATTCATTAAATATTCGTTCCAGGAATTTCGTTTTAAGAAAAAATTTGTTTGAGAAATCAAAGTTGTGTTTTTTGTTTCTTTTTTTTTTTTTTTTGTCTATTGAAGATTTATTTAAGCACTAACTCTAATTTTAGCATAGTTTATTGTTTCCCCTTGCTGTAATATGTATATTTATATAAATTTATATATGCAATCTAGCCCTAATCTGATTAATCAAATTTGGTAGCTCAAGTCTCGTTGTTTTACTTTCGAGCTCTTACTTTCACAATAAGAGACCAACCAATTGAATTGTCCTTATGGATGTTTGTACTTATTTTTTCTTTTGTAGTTTATGGTACCAGAACATATGTACATTCATATAATAAATTCTTACCGTGCTTGTATTATTTTGAAATTGACCAATTTATATGATTATTATATTCGATGGGAGCCATAATGCAGAAATTATAAATTTAAATACTATATAACATGCTAGAGATAGCCAACAGGTTGGGTGGCACGTGGCATGACACAAACACATTTTGGTAGGGTGTGTAGCATAACACGACATGCGTGTGGGCTGAGTTAGGTTGAGAATTTGGAGAGAAATTCTACAATTCCTCAGATGTATTACAACTAATTAATGCATATATGACATGTGTACTTGAATTTAATACAACCATCACTTGCAAGATGATTTTTTAAAATAAATGCATACATGTCATGACACTATGTGCTTGTTATATGATTGACATGGTACCTCATATGTATTGTAGAATTTCTCGAATTTGAGGCATATGAGCATTAAAAATATAGCACGATTATAGATGAGATAACACATAGTGTGTGAAAATTTTTGCAATAAGTACGCTTCATTTGTAGGCTAGCTCACAAATCGTGAGCATAAAAAGCTCCTGGGTCATCAATAGTATAAGGTCAAAGTATATTAAAGTAAAATTTTTTAATGAAAAGTAAATTTAAAATTTTATGATTTTACAAATAACTTCAAATTGAAATTTTTAATGTATTTTATTAGCGTAGGTTTTTTTTAAAAAAATTCATTTAACTCTTAGTTTAAAAATATAATCTAATTATTTTATGTTTATAATTTATTAGATGAATAAATGATATCATGCTTTTAGTGAATAAAATTATAAATGTCCCAGTTTTGTAAATGATAAATCTAAAACTTTTGCTACTTTAATATTTCATTTATGAAAATTAAAAATTAGTCAAACAAAATATGTTCATTTGTTAATGAAATATATTTTAATATAAATCAAAAGTTAAGTTGTTAAATGTTATATTATATTTTAATATGAAAATTGTAACCAATAATGAATAATGTTATTATGGACTATATTTTTGACTCTATATACGTCCAAATTAATAATTAAATGTTAACATTTAAGAAAATTATTATTATTATTATTATTATTGAGAAATAATTCTAATACGGTAGGCTCAAACTTAGTAGTTAATATTACATTCTCTTACTATTATTAGTTCATTATTATTGAATATTGACTTGAGTATTGAACTTTTGATTCTATTCAATTTGACTAAAAGCACGTGAGCCCAAAAAAAAAAAATATTTATTTAGAAAAAGCATTCCTTAGCATACTTTCTCAAAAAAAAAAAAAAAAATACTTGTGTTTTCTCTAGAGCAGGCTCAAGCGTAGGCTCGTGCCTTTTGTTGTGCTAGGCGTAAATAATAAAAAGAAAAAAAAAAAAAGGCATAACATAGTCTGTTCACCTGACGGACCGTGCCATGCCAGCTCATAAGCTCTCATGGCCTTCCTTTCCTTTGAGGGGCCGTGCCGTGTTGTGTTCGCCATCTCTATAACGTACCGTTATACTAAGTGAGAGGGCTAACGACAGTGAGAACCATAATAATAGACATAAATCTTGTAGAAATGAGGAGGCCAACGCAAATGCATGGGAGACGAGCGGCCAACCCAGCCTACACACAGTTCTGCCCCCCGGTTATTATGATAACTAGAACAAAAAAAAAAATTAAAGCGCCGTTTGGGACGGCTTGGATAGTTTTGTGGGGAGTTAATGAGTTATAACTAAATTCCTAATATTGCGAAGCTGGTGGAATTATTTGCATGCTTATTTATTTATTTATATTTTGTCTTCTGAATGATAGATTATTAATTAATAATTACTATTTTATTTCCCTTTGTGTGAGTGCAAATATCTTGCAAAATCTGTTCGTCGCAAAGCAGTTCGGTAGTGAGTTACAGCTCGCAAAATCCCATCAAATGAAACGTCTAATAATTGATGGAGAATAATATATATATATATATATATAACATCCATTTTATGGAAGACCAATTCAATTGCGAAGCCAGTGGGCATGCATGCATTCTTGTCATCGTCAAATTAATGAAATCTCATCTCAGGCCACTAGCTACCAACCTGAAAGTGGACCAAATGCTAAATCCCAATGGTGTGTCAAAATTGAATTGGTTTCTCAGTCTCTTATTCAGTTGATCAATAATTTACAAATATAATAATATAATAAGCTACTTTTCTCCTCATTAATTAGGTAAATCATTATTAATTAATTTGGTTGACACCCTCTTCCTTATTAAAGAATTCGAGTCCTATAGTTGCAGGAGCTAGTAATATCTTAAAAAAAAAAAAGCAGCCTACGCCATGAGTTGGGTTACGATACATGCATGAATTAAAAAATGAAATCATTGTCATAAAATTACGCAATGGGTTTCACACTTGGTCCACTAATATGAGGTAGTGTCCGCATTAAGAAAAATGAGAACGCCCACTCGTCATGCGTGATTAATCATTAAATCAATAATACGAATTGATGTGACAATATTATACCATTGTTAGATTATGAAGTAAAATGTGTTTTGCATTTCTTAAAAATGCCTTAGGGCAAGTTCGGTGTGCCAGACTAGATTAGACATAATTGGATTAGATTAAATTGGATATGATGGGATTGAACTAGATTATAATTAGTATTGTCTTGTTTTTTATGTAGCATATTATTGGACTTAAGTAATTGAATTAATTAAGAGGGCAATTAATACACATTTGTTAATTATTAGATTTTTAAAATTATTTTATCAATAATAATAAATTAATAAATAAAAATTTTTATTTAAGTTTTATGTATTACATGTCATTTATAAATCTATCACATAGATGACATGAAGTTTAAATATTCAGAATATAAGTGAGATTTCATATTTTTATTTTGGAGTTAGAATCTGCGTGATATCTCATTCATATGAATGACATATCATTCAATTTGAAAATAGAGTATGACATGTTGTTTCATTATTTAAAAGATTATTTATGGCAAAGGGAAAGCTGGAGAGCGGAGAGACATTAATTGCAATAATTGAAATTGATTTTGGTAATCTCTTCTGCTTACTTTGATACTTTCTTATAAAAAGATTATCTACCCCTTATAATTTTATTTAAAATTAATAAACAAACCTAAATTAAAAGAATTTAGGCCCAAGGCACTATGCAGAGACTTTGATAAGCATTGATATTGTTTGAGATGCATTTGTAGGAAGCACCTTAAAGCTTTGAGCCATGGAGAAGATGGTATTAGCGGCCTGTCGATTGATCTTCACTTCGTAGTCTCCATGGAAAAGTGTGGTGTCGAAAAAACCATCAGCGTCTGTCTTCCCTTCCAACCTCTTTGAGCCCCATTCATGCAAGAGCTTGTCTACAACATCCCCAGTTGCCAAATTCTTGAAATTGTTGTCAGTTAAACACATCCTGTAACACCCACTTGGTTTCCATGCTGCCCAAACTACAATTCCTTGAACCTTTGGGTGAGCATGTGCCTCTCTTAAAATCTGTTCCAAGTACTGCGCCTGCTCACATAACCACAGATAAAATAAGCAACTCGATTACGAACATTATGATATTACTAACATTATTTAATTCATATATAGGGTTGAATAAAATAGACATTCTATTCGTCTTATTTAGCTTTCCTCTAGTTAAGATCTATTTTTTGTCCAGAAAATTTGATGTTACTTTCTTGTGAGATTTATATTTTATCTGGATTTTACACAAACGTCTAGAACTCATGGCTAGTATTAATTCCGCGCTGCATCAAGACTTCAAATTGAATTTCATCCAGACCATTTATGAAATCCGTATAATATCCAAATCAAGATAAATTACCTGATTAGGGCTGCTTTGAACATCAACTTCTGTAAGCCAAATGGGTAACCCTGTGGCACCAAGTGTGTCTATAGAAGCTCTCATGTAGGGGATATTTGGAGTACTGAAGTGAGACTCTAGTCCAATGCCAATCCGCAGATTTTGGTTACCGGGAAATTCGCTGATTTGCCTCAGCTTTTGTAAGTACATAGCTGGTGTTGCCTTCCCATCTCTACTGTCTTCAATAGTATTGTAATCATTCATAAACAATGTGGTAGCTCCATCTAAACTATGAACTCTGTTGAAGAAAACACCCGAAGCATTTTGCCCTAGCTTGCTTTCGAAGAAAGAAAAGTGCAGATTCTCATTAACAACATCCCAAGCAATAACTTGGCCCTTGTATCTTGACGTAACGGAATTGATTCTCTTATCAGCAGCCTTAGAAAGATCACTTGGAGAGAGTGAATTGACCCATCCGGGTTGATATTGCGGATCGTCCCAAAAGATATTGTGGCCTCGGACTGCGATGTTGTGGTTCTTGGCAAATTGAAGCATGGCATCAGATGCTGAGTAGTCTTCTCGGCCAGGGGAAGCTTCAGTGCTGTACCATTTCATTTCATCTTCAAAGGCAGTGACTTTAAACCTTGATGTGAACCAATTTTGGTAGGCTGTGTTGGTGAGGATGTTTTTGTTTATTGCACAACCAAATGGGAATTGTAGTTGCTTCTGTTCAATGGAGATATTCGCGTTCTGAAGAGGCTTGCCTTGTTTATCAACTGCTTGGATTCTCACATTTGTTTTATGATTCTGCTAGGATTAGTGATTTGCTTGATTATAAACTGATTGTTGCATGGATATTAACTTTGTCATAGAAGAGTAATTTGTTCAAGGGTACCTTCTCAATGCTTTGATGTCGCTGCGACCTCCACTCTTCTTGAGTGAATGGTTGTAAAGAAATACTATCCACCCAAATGTCAACAGAGGTGTTCTTGCTCTGAAAAGATTGGTATGGTTAATGAAATAAACCAAACTTAACTGCTTTCTTTACATAATAAACGCTACAAGAAAAGCATTTTTTGTCAAAAGCATTATCTCTATATCTCTCCCATTTAATTATCTCATTTAATTAGACATAAGCTGTAATCCAAAAAATAGAAGAAATTACACATGCATATTAGAGACCAGAAATTTAGGTCTAAAAGGGGTAAAATTAAGATAATATCCTAATTTTCTAACTCCTAGACACTAATTCTTTTTCTTAATAATCACAATAAGTTTCTTGAAATATATATGAAGTTCACATGTTATCAACAATGACCTTTATAATTATGATGTTAGTCTTTAGAGCATCACCGATTTTTTTTTTTTTCTTTAAATAATTGTTTACTTACTTATATGGTAAATAGAAATGTGAAAAATAAGTCCCTCCCAAAAGACTCTTTAAATAAAAATAAATAAATATTATTTTAATAAAAAAAATTCTTACCAAAATAATAGTAATTATAACATTTTTCTCTCTTTAAGAACGAAAAAGAATAACAATTTCATTTGAAAAGTCTTTTAATTTTTCTTTTTTTTTCCGCTTATGTGATTCTTCAAATAAAAAGTAAAATTTTATTTGAATAGCCTTTTCATAATGCTCTTATATACGTAATTGGGATATGTAAATAGTTTATATTTTAAGTGATGCAGTAATTATTAATTGACGATCGCTTATTTATCCATAATTAATAATGCTCTTGCTATCGAAACAACTATAAATGAGTGATAAATCAGATACCAAGTTAGTTGATTAATTATGTATCCCAACTATGCAAAGTGTGTGCGCGCGCGCGCGGTATTGCTCATACCTCGAAATAGAGCTCAGCTAAGCCTGATGCATCTGGTGACAGACCACCCTTAAGCATGGACCAGCATTTCGACTCGGCAACAACCGCACCAGCATGCTTAAACCCAGTAATTGTTTTGAAAACGGCTGTTACTGGAGCGGCCCCCTCACTCACTTGAATCCACGCTGCAGTAACACAAAGGCAAATTAACTTATCATATAAAAAGATTACAAAATTAATTGCTTTACTTTAATTCAATCAATAAATGTCGCAAATAGAGTGAAATTACCAGAGAGAGTGTAGAATTTGTTCTCTTCCAAGTAAACTTTCTGTGAGATGCTGTCGTATGGCTGGCTTCTGCCATGAGCCACCAAGAACTTGTTGCCTCCTGATTCTCTTTGTTCTATTTTTGCATTTCCAAATGCAGACCATCCTTTCAAGCCATGACTTAGCTCTGGGTTTTTTATGATTCCTCCACCGTATTGAGGTTTGTGAGGCTTTTCCAAACACTGAATCAGTGAAGAGATGAAAATAAAAAAATGTAAGCAAAAGATATTTTCTGATTCATGATTGTACTCTTGGATGCATATCAATTGAAACCCTTATATTTTCCGAACTTTGGCATGGCCGGAGCCCTTCTTGTGAATTTAGCAATTGCTAACAACCATGTAAATTTCGCATTTTATAGAATGTAGCAATCGTTGTTCGAATAGGATGATGATGATTATTAGGAATTTGATATGTATTTAAAAAATTAATTAATGTTTGACAATGAAGGATAAAGATGATTTGATGGAGAAAAAGCTTGCCTCAATGCTGGCTGTGTAATCATAGGATAAAGCAGCAGCTTCAAATCCTGGAAAGCAACGGCAGAGTTGAAAATTAAATCAATCAGAATCTTTTTTTTTTTTTTTTAAAGAACATATCTTATGGATCCCTCTAAATTACATGCATGTACCTTACAACCCTCTCACATGAATAGTGAGTGGACCCACATCATTCACTATTCATGTGAGAGGGGTGTAAGGTACATGCATGTAACTTAGCATTAGTCCTTATATAAATAATAAATATTAATGAACGACTTGTCATTCACATTTATTAAAAAGGAGCGTCAAGTCGTTTATACTTGTGCGACAACTGACAATCAAAATGACAAGACTACATACAGCATTTTATTCTTATATGATTAAAGACAACCCAGATATGCACGTAATTGAAAGAAAAAGATATGATAAATGTTTTTTTTAAAAAATACTTTTAATTCGAAAAATAGCCATAATTGACTTGGTGAATTAATTAGAGAATAGCTACTTTCCATAAACTCATTAGCATTTAATTAATATGGTTATTTTACGCTGTTTAAATACATTAAACCTTAATGCCACCTATTATGAGGACCAAAAATATCGACAACTCAATTGAAACTAAAAACACTGTAAAATAGAACTGCTCTTGGAAACATAACATATTCATGCCTTTATTTTTCTGCTAGCAATTGCAGAAAAAGTGCAGTAGGAAAAGGCAATATCGCTAAAAAAATGTTAACAATTGAATCAAGGACGTGTAATACTAATTCATAAACATTGGACTTGTTTACGATTACAAATAAGAATCCTAATACTCAGAAGATAAACTGTAGTATAAAATCTAATCATACAAGATAATGTGACGTGTTATATCACAGCCACAGGTCTAACATTTTTTTTTAATAGAAAAAGAACAAATATAATCGGATTGAGTTTTTCAATCCAGTAATGATTCTAATGAAGAAGACAAAGGAAAAGTTAAAATTTATCAGAAACGAACCTGCACAAAGGAGAGTACAAAGCAGAAGCTGAAGCAGAAGTGGATTATTTTTCTCTCTGAATGTCATTGTACAATATTCAGTATATTAAAACAATAATGCACGAATGGGCCAGGAACAAGAATCAACAAGAACAAAATAAAGAGAGAGAGAGAGAGAGGAAAAACAAAATTGATCAAGAAACTGGGGGTGCAGGGTAGGGAAGATTGAATAACAACAGTATATATACTAGGAAATGATACGTGTATAAAGGAAAAAAAAATTGAAAAATAGTATCTTAAATATTAAAAAATAGCGGATTTTCATGCCATTAATGATTTTATACGAAAATAGTAATAATAAAAATCATTTATTAAGATAGATAGTTTTGGTGAAGAAAATATATTCTATATGGTATCATTGTTAGCTTATAACTGTTGTGTTCTATATATAGTTTCGCTATTAGGATACTACCTCCTTTTGCTTTTAATGAATTAATGAGTAGAAATTATAATTGACTGATATCTCTGTATCATTCATTTTCTAGTGTATGTGTCTTCATTTTTTTTTTCATGCAGACAAGTTTTTAAACCGTATTGTTTAATAATGTCAGATTTTAATACTATTAAATCGTTCGGCTTTATAGTGTATTAAAAAATAACTCTATTAAAAGCGTGTTAGCATTAAAAAAATGAGGGTGCCTACATATAAGAATAATTAATCTCTATATTCTTCAAATTTGGCAACAATTTCTTACGTTAAGATCTTGCAAATTATTTTCTTTCTTTACCGGAATATTTTAGCATGTTATATTGTTTTCTCTTAGTCAAACTACAACATAGCTGGATCTATCATATAACACTCCCCCTTCATGGTTACAAGTTTCAAATTTGTATTGCGGATTTTGATTTTTTTTCTTACATCAATTGATAAATTAAATTCTAATGGAACTATTCTTAGATATAAAAATTTATATTTCAATTTATGTGACACTTGCTGTGTGTAATTTAATGATAAACGATAATTAACTTATTAATAATGAAAAAAAATCAACTTTTACTGATACGCCATAATGATTGACCGCTGTCACATAAGTTGGGAAATAATACTTTGTTTTCCAACTTTGTATGTGGAGAATTATTAAAATGGAAAGTGCTATTAAGATTAAGGATAAAATTTATTATTGGAAATGAACAATTTCATATTATGGACTTTCGATTTTTTTGTATATATATAATGGTGTTGCAACACTAATATATATCATCACGTTAAAAATATTCAATAAGAAATTAATTAGTGGTCCAACATTTTTAGTATTTTTATATTAAAGTTATAAATTGCATCATAAGTCAAAATTGAATACCCATATTATATATAAAGTCCAAATTGGGAGAATGTCACAGCTGCAACGTGAATACGTTATATCCCATTTATTTTAATACGTGGAGTACACAATTCTCTCTAATTTCTTTTGGAAATTAAAAAGAACTTTGTAGCTAACAATTGATAAAGCTTAATGGCTAATTAATTGTTGATTTTGTCACATTTGAAAAATTTGCTTAACAAATATTGTTGGTACAAAAGAGTCTATATGAATTAAGGGCACAAAACAAAATAGGCGAGCTCAGCTCTAATTTGTCTTTCACTTCGATGTAATTGCAAGAATTTCGCAGGTAACGTGCACACAATATTATCTTCCAAGAGAAGTTTTCAGTACACTGCTTCTAAGCTTGTGAAAAGCACCTAAGTGAAGCAAATTAAGGGGATATAAATATTTCCCAATTATTATTTATATATGAGAAACAAAAATCTTGGGAGGGGATCTAATCTATAATAATTTCTTCCACAAAATATGAACAATGATAGATATATCTTCTCAAAAGTAGAAGCAAATATATCTTTCTATGCGTGAAGATAGAGGCCTCATTTCTAATGGACACAAATTTTCAAACTATACTTGACAGGCTTCTTGAATGTACTATAACTGTATGAATTCATATAAATTCCAATGTATTTGCAGATTGCACCTTAAAAAAAGTTACAGAAGTATTTGATGTCCATGTTAATGAATACAAATTACCTGAAAGACAATTAATTTATATATGTTGATAATAATGTTGATGTACACAAATTTACAAAATGTCACTTGAAGGAGGTGGATCCTTCATCAACTGATTTTACTATTTTTACGTGTGATCTAACTCAATATGTGAAGAAAAATACTTGTCATTTATGTATCTTTCAAGGACACTTTGACCTATTGGTTCAAGAAAATATTTTGAGAGGAAAGTATGAAAAAATATGAAAAGATTTGAAAATTTCTAAATGGATTTGACATTATTTACTGGTGGTTATATGGGAGGGAAAAAAGGTGGGGATTCTCGTCCTTTGATATGATCCTAACTATTCATCTAGTTTGGGATGTTTTGATCTATCTAGCTAGATATATGATTTAAGTGAACTACCTGTCTTCTTGGTGATTCCTTCCTAATTCTGCTCATTTTGTTTCCTTAAACAGTTGGCGTCGTGTGGTTTGCTGATGGAAATCAACACCTACATCGTCAAATTAACAAGGGCTTGTTGCTATTTTAGAAGAATTATAAGCCTTTCGAACATCGTATTGTACTGTGATTCTAGATAACACATATATGAATCCAAGAGGTGACATATATTCATTCATTTGATGATGATATTTGACAATAATTTTGGGTGTCATCTTAGTTTTTGAGGTGTAAATACTAGGGTACTAGTTACTTGCAGCAACAGTCTTAATGTAATTTAATTGAAATTAGTGGGACTTATTTTTAGGAAAATCATGAGAATTGCACATCTCACACTAATTAAAAGTTAAAAAAGCATAGATCAATAGCAAATAAAGAATGGGGCAAAATATCACAATCGTAAACTTCTAGACCCCAAATTAAGTTTAAAACGATGCATACAAATTTGGAGGTAAATAATCCAAATTTTAACGTTTCGGGATACTAAATCCCTAAATACATGAAATTGATTGAATTCAAGAAACTGGGTTCCAACCCTAGCTATTAATTAATATAGAAACTTGAAGAAATTAACATTGCAGTTCGTCCAGATAAATCATTTGGCGTCACTTCAAAGCTGTGAGACAAGGAAGAATCCATTATAGTAGCTGGGTGGTTTATCTTGACTTTATAGTTGCCAAGGGAAAGGGAGGCTTCAAAGAATCCATTAGCATCTGTTGTTCCCACCAATTTCCTTATGCTCCGTTCATGCAGAATCTTGTTGACAACACCACAAGACGGCAAGTTTTTGAAATTATCGTCAGTTAAACACGTTGCGTAGCATCCATTATTACGCCTCCATGCCGACCAAATTATCATCCCATTAACATTAGGGTGACCATGCCCCTCCTTTAATAGCTGTTCCAAGTACTCTGCCTGTTCGGAATTTTCGCTCCATAGGGGGGAAAAAAATTTCAGTACAACAGGATAAACTTTTGGTCATATTAGATCAGAGGTTTCTGAAGAATTTCTAAATTCAATACCAACCTTGTAATTTAGACAAAAGCATATAGAAAAGTTCTCCAAATTTAACCCTCAATAGGATTCTATCCTATTCTCAGCCTCCGGAGCTTTTAAAAGCTTAAACCACGAATGATTTTTTACAAGAGAATGGCTATGGTTTCACGTTGCTTAGTGCAACGCCCCTGCCTTGATTGAGAAACATCTAAGTATTCAAGTTTTTCTTTGCTGACCTTCGTAAGTTTTTATTCTAACTCTTAACTTATGATATATAAATATGTAAAATATTCTAATATTTAAGGTGTTAGCAATTGAAAACTCAGTAGTGTAAGTACGCTGTACCAAACAATGTTATATATTACAACATACCGTTATCACAATGTTTTAAATAATTAACTTGTTGTATCATTTATAATCCAATAATATACTAGATTTAGGGTTAGTTTAGGAATGCTGTAGCTTTTAAAATAATTACTGTTAGTTGTGCTATAGAAATAATCCGCTGTGAAGAAAATCAATTAAGTGTTTGGTAAATTTTATTTCCAAAAGTACTGTGAGTTTTGAAAGTAGTTATAAATATTTGATAAATTTTACTGTTAAATTACTGAGAAAAAATAAATGACTAAAATGTACATAATGTAAGATAAAATTTACTTATACATATAAAAATATGTACATATAATATTTTTAATTGTGTATTATAATAATTTTTACTAAAAAAATTATAATATATTGATTTTATTTTTTATTTTAAAACAATTGATAATTAAATTTATAATATAGTGAAACAAATTTAATAATAATTCGATCAACAAATTGATATTAATAAATTTATATTGATGAATTATAATAAAAATTTATTAAAACATTGATTTTGTTTCCAATTTGAATAAGGATAATTTTGGGTTTAGGTAATAATTTTAAGGATATTTATGGAATTGTATTAAAGAATAAATTTGATTCTTAAAATTAGAATCTAAAAGTTACTCTTTACGTGCTTGTCAAAATTAGATATAGAAGAGGCTGATTTTGACAAAAATGATTTTAATTTTTTTTACGAAATATTAAAATTAACTTTTAAATTTTCAAAATCACTTTTAACCCTCCCAAAAGTAATTTGACCCTATTTCAAACGTACTCTTAATATCGGATGAATATTTTGGTATAAGTTATAGGATTACCTGTTTGTGGGCCTTTTTAACATCAACTTCCGTAAGCCGAAAGGGCAAGCCTGCTGCAGCAAGAGTGTCAGGCGAAGCTCTGATGCAAGGAAGATTTGGGACACCAAAATGAGACTCAAGGCCAATAGCCAATTTAACTTTTTTTGCCAGTATAACTTTGAATCTCTCTCAACTTATGCAGATACTTAGCCGGTGTTGATGCCTGATCTTCACTATTCTCAATAGTATTGTACTCATTCATGAACATCAAAGTGCTTGGATCCCATAGATAAGCATACTTTAAAAAAAGGGCAGATGCATCTTCCCCTGACTGGCTTTCAAAGTAATTGTTATCCAAATTTTCATTAATAACATCCCATCCGATAAGCTTGCGTTTTTATCTTGACACAACGGATCGTATTCTTCTTTCAGCAGCCAGTTTAAGCTCCCTATGTGAGAGTGATTTGACCCAATTGGGTGGTACTTGGCAACATCCCAAGGGATGTTGTGTCCGTGGACTGCAATTTTGTGTTGTTTCATAAACCAAAGCATGGCGTCGGGCACCGAGTATAGTTCTCTTTGCCTGGGGACTGTTCAGTGCCGTACCATTTCATTTCGTTTTCGAATGTTGTGTATGCAAATCTTGAAGTGAACCATTGTTGATACTTTCTGTTGTCGAGGATGTTCTTGTTTGAGGCACAACCAAATGGGAGTCTTCCTTAGATAATTAATATTATCACAGTTCACCTTCTCAATGCTTTGATCTCGATGTAACCTCTAGTCTTCTTGGGTGAAGGGTTGCAGTGAGATGCTATCGAACCATAACTCAACTGATGTGTTCTTGCTCTGCATAAGATTGGAGATTATATGGAATTATATATGGAATCAGTCACCGGTTAGTCTTTGTATTTTTTAAAATTTGACCTTTTATATTACTGGTATTACATTTACATCTCATATGTGTGAGCAGGAATATTTACCACACCTCCAAAATATAGAAAGTTTAACACTAACAAAAGTAACGGCAAAGATGTTTCAAGTAATTTTTTAAAATAATCAACTGGGAAATGATGTCTAGTCCT
This sequence comes from Citrus x clementina, assembly GCF_000493195.1. Taxonomy (NCBI): domain Eukaryota; kingdom Viridiplantae; phylum Streptophyta; class Magnoliopsida; order Sapindales; family Rutaceae; genus Citrus; species Citrus x clementina. The sequence goes on from NW_006262022.1 coordinate 2,054,900, forward strand.
GGGGACTAAAGGACTGAAAGGGAAGTTTATCTAAGATTCCCTAGTTTACTTCACAACAGGATTTAACTTACTGAACAGTATATAATTAATCAACTCAAAAGAAATAGAGACACGATCATACCACTGATTACGTGTAGAGCTTGTCCCTATGCAAATAAAGCTTCTGTGAGATACTATCATATGGTTGATTCCTACTACGAGCCACAATGAATTTGTTGCCACCTTTTGACTCTCTTTGTTCCCTCTTTCATTCCCAAATGTTGTCCATCCTTTCTGTCCATGATTAAATTCTGGGTTTATGATGATCCTTCCACCATACTGCGGCTTGCAGGGATTTGCCAAGCACTCAACTTGAATGCACCCAAAGAAAAAAAAAATTCTCAGAATTTTTTTTTTTTATAAAGTACATTATGCAGTCATATTAAAAGTTGTTTGAAAGAAAGAGTCACCTCAATGGTGGCAGTGTAATCATAAGTTGTTAACGCATTAGCTTCAAACCCTGTAATATATCAGAATCACTTGATTTGTGACAATGAGAATGGAATTTGACAAATGAAGAGACAATTAAACCTGTAAAAAGAGGTTGTATGATGAATGGCAACAGCAAGATCTTCATAGCTGAACCCCCTGAAACTCATTTAATTAATTTTTGCTCAATCGTAAATAATACAAATACAGTATAAAAGTTTTTAAATGGGGACATTCACATTTTTGAACGTTTGAGATTTCAGTTAAATAGTAATAACTAGCCATTCAATTAATGCAGCTTGTTAGTTTGGGTATAGTATAAATTCAAGTCTTTAAGAGACTAATTAACCAAATCAGAACGTGTCAATTAACACGTAACATGAGGAAGAGCCAAAGGAGTTGGCTACTTATTTTCAATTGGATTGTTTAAGAACAAAAGCTAGGTAGGTTAGCTAGTTAAACGTCTTATTAGCAAACTTGTTAAACAAAAACTGAGGTTCTACGGAAAAATAAAAATGCCACCTAAAAATTATGGTGCCACCAAATAAAATAAATAATTTACTCAATAAATTGATTTGAATTCATAGTAGATTTTGTGAGATTAGAGATTAGCCACTCACAATTTGATATTTTGACCTTTTATTCTATGTCTTTACAAATTGTGAATTTTACTTGTATAAAAATTTTACTTTAAAAAAAAAAAACAAAATTGTTTTGTTTAATCCTATTAGTACGCTCTTCGTTTGAAACTTTAATAAAGCAGATCTAGACACCTCAAGTGCAAGCCTACAAGAGGATGCTTACGCAAAATTTCAAATTGAGATGAGTCAAATATAGTTCAATTAAATATAAGGGGAGGTTAATGATATTTTACCGCGCGTTCTCTGACCCGTAGATAATTTCATCTGAGCCCTTTCCCTCCTCTCCGTGTTAAGGAAGCATTTGGGGGTCGAGGGACGGTCGCTGTGAGACTCAGAGATGGAGCGAAGCGATGGCGAATGCGCATCGTCGAGCGAAAACCCAAGGCCATGGCAGTCTTATCACACCGTTTACACCAACGCTAAAGCAGGTACTCTCTGAAACGTCATTGAATCTTATACTATTCAAAACCTCTCAAATTTCAGTTTTAAATTAAATTAAATTGAATTAATTCTGTAGAGCCTATAATGTTACGTATTTGATTGATTTTTTTTTTTTTTTAAGTTTGATCGTTAGTTGCTAATGAAACGCCTCGTTTTGAAGGTATGGATGGAGTTGATAAGGAGAAAGTGCAGAAAGTAGTATATGAGATGAGCAAAGGATCCAAGTATTTTGAAAACGAGGAACGCAAGGAGGCGTTTATACAGCAGAAAATTGAGCACATGCGTGCTCGATGTGCGAAGCTTACGTCGCCGGTTATATCTCATTATCAGAAGGTTATTGTGAAGATAATATGTTCATAATTGTTTGTTTAATTGGTTACGTTAAGTTTTATAAAGTAGTTTATTGCTTCTAACTTTGAAATTATGTAGTTGTATGTATGTAATTGTTGTGCTTCTGCTTAAATTCGAAAGATTGATACTTGGCAGCTAATGGTTAACCTCCACCAATCTGCTTATCGTTGATAGCTAGTAATTTAATTTTGTAGCAGTTGAAGATTAGAAGCTTGAATCACCTCAGCTTCATATTTAAGGGTGTGTATGGGAGTGGTTTTGGGACTGCTCTAAGTACTTCTAGATTAGTACTTCTTGTATGAAGCCCAATTGTAGAGTTCACAGAAGCACTCCCAAAAGTCCAGATGGTAATATCTTATTGTGTTCATGTTGTTAATCAGGGACTAGTAGGTTGCTAGATGAATGGGAGGAACATGTTGCAAATGGTTGAATGAAACCAGTGCAAACAATCTTTTGGATTGAAAATTAGAAAGTCCTGTGGTTGAGATTATAGTTGATGAGAAATTAGTGCTGAGGATCTGGTGAAAATTACCGGTTTATTCTTTTTGCAGGTTGCTGATAAAAGAATTTTAGAACTAGAAGCCACACGTGACCTGTCAAGAAGTTGGCTACATGTAGATATGGATGCTTTCTATGCAGCTGTAGAAACTTTGAGCAATCCTTCGTTAAAGGGCAAGCCAATGGCTGTTGGCACTATGTCAATGATCTGCACTGCCAATTATGAGGTTTGAATTGCTTTCTGTAAGTTTCAAGGGGATCATGAATGATATTATACCAAATCTGTGAGTCCCATGTGATGATTAAGTCAACATCTCTTATATATTACTTAATGTTGTTTGGAACATGATCAATCTGTAGGCACGGAGGTTTGGTGTTCGTGCTGCAATGCCTGGTTTCATTGCACGTAAATTATGTCCAGAATTAATTTTTGTTCCGACAGATTTTACCAAGTATACTTATTACAGTGATTTAACTAGAAAAGGTTAGATTTATGTGTTGAAGGAAAAATTTCGGGATGCTGCATCAAGTTATTGCTTTCATATCTGTTAATTCAGTTTTGTTTCTCTATTAGTTTTCCACAAATATGATCCTAACTTCATGGCGGCTAGTTTAGATGAAGCATACCTTGATATAACAGAGGTCTGCAGAGAAAGGGGCATCAGTGGTATAGAAGTAAGTTGGAATTATTGTTTAGTTGATTTTCTAAGCCTATCTCATTTCTCTGTTCCTCAATTTTCTTTCCATTTTTATAGAGAAGTTCTATTTACGTATTTTAACTGATGGGCCTTTGTGATTTCCCTGTTCTTTTGACATTATGAAGATTGCTGAAGAACTCAGAACCAGCGTCTATGAAGAGGCTGGTTTGACATGTAGTGCTGGAGTGGCGCCAAACCGTTTACTTGCTAAGGTCTCTTAGTCCGTTCTCTAAATATTATTGCAATTTTCTATTTTGAGTAGATTCCCTTCTGCCTCTTACAGCACAATAAATTTTACTGTGATGATATTGAATGAAATATATCCAGTTTATTCCATCCTCAAAAATTTCAGAATTTCCCAAAAGAAGTAATTTTTTCTTATAAGGGAAATCTGAAAGAAATGATTGCAGTGATCTCTTTGTGTAAATGCCTATGTTCAATTTTGGTGGAGAAAAGGAATAACGGATGAAAGTCCAACTGCTGATTAAAGATAAATTTTGCTTCCTCAGGTTTGCTCAGACATAAACAAGCCAAATGGACAGTTTGTTTTACCAAATGACCGTATGGCTGTGATGACATTTATATCCTCCCTTCCTATACGAAAGGTATTTAAGCTATTTACTTACTTCTTAAAGCCGACTTTGCACCATCTTTATTAAAATTATTCTTTGTTCCCAAAATATCATGTTTGATGTGATATGTGAACCGCATGATTCGTTTTCTGTCTAATATACATTCTTGCAAACTGCATACAGATTGGGGGCATTGGGAAGGTTACAGAACATATTTTAAGAGATGTTTTTGGAATTAATACTTGTGAGGAGATGCTGCAAAAGGGCAGTTTACTCTGTGCGGTGTTTTCTCATTCAACGGCAGGTTAGCAGACTGGTCAGCTGTCTCAGCTTGTTCCACTTTGGGATTGTCAAAAGATATTTCTTTTTATTGGGTAGGGAGTGAGAAGTGCTACCGTTGGATATTATGCCAAAGATCCACACAGAACAAGAAATTAAGTCATGAATAAAATGATATGTGGTGTAACAAGGCCTTTCTGAAGTTCCCACTAAAAGTAACCATGAAGTGTTCAGTATTAATAATGTGACTTGTTTAGTGTCCGCAACTTGAATGTATCTTTAAATAACTTCGTCCACACACGTAGAGAAGTTTACTCAAAATTGGGGGCGTTGGTAGAATCATCTTCATTGGTTTTCTGAATTTACGGTTAAATATTACAGATTTTTTTCTCTCTGTGGGTCTGGGGCTTGGGAGTACAAATACCCCTCAAGCCAGGTTCCGCAAAAGTATCAGCAGCGAGAGAACCTTTTCTGCGACAGAAGACAAAGCATTGCTTTACCGGAAATTGGGTAAGTGACTCCAGAAACTTTTACCTATTTCCTATTTCAATGAACATATAATTTATGCTTTGACATGGAGCTGTTGCTTTTGTTTCTGGCATTATCAAATTTTGGAACTGTTAGTTGGTTTTTTTTTTTTTTTCAGTCTGATTAATTGGAGCTGTTGGTTTTCTTTTCAGTCTGATTAATGCTCCATCATTATTTTTTATCTAAGTTAAATGATAACTGCAAAACATTTAGCATTTTTAATATGATGTTCCAATCATTAACTGTCTGAGTTACTGAATGTTTCCACGAAAGTGAGCCTTATAAACATCATATTGCAGCTGAAATTGCAGAGATGCTGTCTGCTGACATGCAAAAGGAGGGTCTTCGTGGGCGAACCTTAACTCTTAAACTGAAAACAGCATCTTTTGAGGTACTTCTTGATCCTTATTGCTTCTTAGTCAAGAAAAGAAAAAAGAGAAAAAAAAAGAAGAAGAAAATTATAGGTAATGATTCTGGTTAAGGTTTGTGCTCATGTGCAATTCTTATTTCTTGATGAGGATCCTTACATATCAACTATTATCAAGCTTCCTTTCAACACTATTTTGTATGTTTGCCATTGTTATTTCTTATTCTAAATTTTTCTTGCCTGTTGTTGATGTCATCATTAGTTCTTTATTCATGCTCCTGATCTTAATGACCCCTGCAATCTTCAGGTCCGAACCAGAGCAGTAACTTTACAAAAGTATATTTCCTCAAGTGAGGACATCTTAAAACATGCTTCAGTGCTGCTTAAGGCTGAACTTCCTGTTTCTTTAAGACTCATTGGTAGGATTTCATCTTTTGGTTTATCTTATGTCTAACACAGTGGACTTGTATTTATTTGATTTGTGATCCCCACATACTCATAGATAGATGTGAATTGCTAATGTTGCACCTTATAGAGTTCTGAACTTTATAGCATTTATGTTTTTACTCAGGCCTACGAGTGACTCAGTTCAATGAAGACAAGGTTCGCGCCCCATCTGATCCTACACAAAAAACTCTCACCAACTTCATGACCTCAGGACATGCTTCTAAGAAAATCGTGGGTGACCAAAATTCCTTGGGTTCAGATATCAACGATGACTATTTGATAGACGATAAAGAGACTAGTGTTTCACTCGATGTCAGTGAAACAAATAATTATGAATTTGGAGATCCAGTTTGTGACAACAGCTTACCAGATCTAAATGATGAGAATTGTAGTTTTAGCAACAAAATAAGCGAAGTGGAGAAAATTCATGAAAATGAAGTGTCTCAATTGTTGGAAGGAAATTCTTTGGTCCTGCGGCAGGAAGAAGGTAGCTGCTGTGACGGCGTTGAGGAAGTGGATAAGGATATTACCCCAGACAATAAGGTCGGTACTTCATCCAATCAGAAAGATCAATTTATCTGGCTGGATGACTACAAGTGTTCACTATGTGGAACTGAGATGCCACCATCTTTTATTGAGGAAAGGCAAGAGCACTCTGATTTTCATCTTGCTGAGAGGCTTCAAAAGGAGGAATCAGGCAGTGACTTAAGAATTCTTACGCATAGGGAAAGGTGTGTCCGGACCCAAAGGGATCATATCGCAAGCCACAGAAAACGTAAGAAACAGAAGTTGTTTGAAAAAGAAGGCACACATATTCCCATTGACATGTTCTTTGCTAAGAGAAACCGAAACTTCTAGCTCTATGGCACTGTATATATTCTACTCCTAGCCGGCTATCCCTGTGAATATATTTGTATACAGTTTCCGCACACCATAGAAGAATTCAAAGTTGTAAGAATTGGTTGATTGTATTTATTTCATTAGTCTCAGCCCCATGTGTCTAAACAAAAATGTAATGTATTCTTATTTAAACCTCAGTAGTAAAAGGCTGTTTCGCAAATAAAACGTTTATGGTTTATATTATTATTATGCGTCTCAAATACCATTGAATTTGAAGTTGTCTCATGTTGCACCTCTAAAATTGGGACATGGCTACGGTGCAGAAGCTGCAAGTAACAGCTTCGAGCTTTCCCATTTCCATCGCCTTGCATTGGGACCTCTTTCTCTCTCCTCTAGCACCCGTGGAAGTTCCCATTGAATGTTGTCACTTACAGAAGCCGTAACATAGACTTCTCCCTAAAATTGATATAATTTGGCAACTTGCTGTGCCTAAAAAGTTTGGCTGTGCGTGCACGGGTACGCTTAAGGACAGGAGGCATTTGCGACGTGTCATTCATTTAAAACTTAAAAGTTGCGAGTCTATCTAGTTAAGGATAAGACGGCTGAATTTAACTAATGCTTTAGCAAATGAAGCACAAATGGAATTATTGTGCGCTGTCCCAAAATTGAAATGCTCTCATCCAAATCCAAGAATTCCTGCAAAAACGCTAATCTCTCCATCTTTAACGGTTCCGCTTTCCCAAATTTCACTAATTAAACCAAAAGCCCATTTGAATTCTCTGCAGAAAACCGCCACCCCAAGTGAGCTTAAGACCGAAGTTAAAGAAGCTGCTGCAATACCAACCATGTCTGATGTATTGGCATCATCAAAAGCACAAAATCTTGACCTCCAGCTTCAAACTCTTGGACCCTTTTTTAGAATCACAGCAAAAAGCTTGGAAACAGATAATGAGCTAGGGAGGGCTGAGGGGCTGATAAGGGTTTGGTTAAAAGGAAGAGTTCTTCACTTAGACTCTATTAGATTGAAGAGAGAGACTTTGGGCATGGAAAGATCAATATTTGGAATCGGCTTGTTCATTGGAGCTGTTGCTGTTAGATATGGATATGATTATGGGTGTACAACTGCTGAGTTGCTGGCCATCAATGACTCTGATCTTTACCATACCAAGGTTCTTGCTGTCCCCATTATTTAGTCTATTTTTAATGTTATTTGATGAAATTATATTACTTTTAGAGTTGTGTAATGTTACTGTATGAGTGTTGAACTTGTTTGTGCGATAGTAGAATGCAAGCTTGAAGCTCAAAATTCATGGTCGTGAAAGATGTGAAATCCTATTGGACAATATCGATTTGGTTGTTAGGTCAGTATTGTTGCAGTTGGTATCGAAGTTGTCTTAAACGCAGTGTGTGAATTTATTGACTCACACTAGTATGCAAGATCCTAGGGATAGATATTGACATCTTGCATCTGGGAAAGGCAAGCCTAAAAGTTTGTACGTACTAGGTCTTGTAAACTTAGCAAATGTTTTGAGTGAAAGAATCGTGTGCCAAGCTTCCAAGAGTGACAAAATGAATAATATCTTTTTAGTATGAAGGTCATTAAAAAGAATGTGTATGCAAGTGAACAAAAATATTTACCTAGTTGTAGAACTTAGACTATTAATAGTTGTGATATGTAACATAAAATAGACAATTTTTACTTGGTTATCAGGCTGAACTGTTACAATAGTTGTGTTTTGTCATAGTATCAAATTTCATAGTTATTGTGTTAAGAAGCTAGGTAAGGTAGTTATGTTCTGTGGTAAAAAAATGAGTTATATAAAATGTGTGGTGCAAGTGGCATGCACAAGTCAACTCAGTTCATCAGCCCATATAAAGAAGTCCATGATCATGTAAGTTATTTTTACCATGTCTTCTCCTTTCTCCATGTCATTTGGAGTATACACATCTTAACATAACCGCCTTTACTAGATTTTAAGCACAATAATACTTATTGATTTGGATTCTAAAGTTACCCCAAGACACAAATACCATGTTGATATTTACAATGAGCTATCTTTAAAGTTTCAAGAATCTAGAAACTGTAGATAACAAATACTTATTTCAACATCCACTCTTAACTTTTAATCTTCTAGATGTAATAATCAGTTAGATGGTTAAATGTGTATATAATTATGGATCTGAATTTTCTTCACTCAGCTTGTCAGGTTTTACAAAAGAATTGGGTTCAAGGTTGTGCATGAAGTGACTGGCTCAACAATGGGAGACTTGGCTCACATGTTAATATGGGGTGGAATAGGGACCCGGATGGATGCTAATGTTGAAGAACTTCTACTAAAATGGTGCAGTAGGTTCATACCACAGAATTGATTCCACAATGATCTTGTTGCTTGAACATCTTCTCAAGAGAAGTTGCTGACTCTTGCAGTACAACGGAATCGAGTTTGCTGACCTAGCCCAAACATTATCGGTAAGGCATTTTTTTAAAAGTAATAAAACTATTAGAAAACATAATTTTTCATCAGCTAATTGCCTGCAATCCGTACTCTATTTCACATTACAGGTACATCACTGAAAGCTTAAACAAGTAAAAGGACTTGTGTAGGACATAAGATGATTCATCTTCATCTTATGTCTTGGTCAGAGATGTTGTATGACCTTCATCTTCAAAGTGGCATTTGCTTCAAGTTGGCATCTGATTCATACATGATTCGGTTATTGGTGCTTGTAGAAACTCAGGTTTACCCAAAATCCATGATAGCAAACCAAAGCTTGAAAGTACAGTTGTGTTATCTTTGAAGCTACTTTCTCTTAACTGCTATTTTACCAAATGAAGATGCATTTTTTGTTTCAGCCTTCAACTGATATATACCACATTTTACATATATTTTCCCCTTTATTCATCATTTCCTAGTAGGCTTTGCTTGTTGGAACGTGAAATAGAAGGTAAAGCATAATAGGGGAAAAAAAGGCGTGAGTCATACCGCCCAGAAATGATGCATGGCAAACTCGATCTCAGAGGTCTTTTTCAATCCAGTGAATGCAGCAAGAGCCAAGCACTCAAAACTATTGAAAAGAATAACATCCACCAAGAAGAGGTAAAAAAAAAATAAAAAAAATGAAGGACCGAAATCACGTACGCTTTGGAGTTCCTAGAGAAGTGCTTGGAATTCCAGATTTGCAGCATCTGGGGGTATGCTTGCTTAGCAAGGCAAAGGTTGATAGGTCCCAGACAAAGCTAATTACAATTGCTAAATAAAAAAGTATTCTCTTATGATGAGAATTAAGCCATTGAATTGGATGAAATTACTTGTTGCCTTCATTGAATGTTGATGGAATATAATAAATAAAGTTGACCCACTTCTCCTAAAGTTTTAGATCAAGATTGATACGGAAACACTACTTACTACTTTAACATATCACAATTAACTAACTAAATTTCACGACTTATTCTTATGCAAACATGTGAACGTTAATCTAACTACTTGGATTAAGATGACATCACATCCATATTCCCATGAACTTCCTACATTTGCCTTGAATTTCTGACAGGACTATTTTGTGCGTGTCGTGGCTTATCAATAGCCCTCCTCTATTAGAACCTTGTTCTCAAGGTTCAATGCACAATGCTTTCTTGAGTGATTTTGGTTTGAATATTCGGATTCCATCGGCTATGTCAGTTCTAAGTCCTCCCATGAAAGTTCCTACTAGTAGTGCTTTTTGTGTTCAGCCTTGTACCTTGTTTCCTAGTTTCTCGACCTCTTTTTGATAATCCCTAACCCACCTACTTAATTTTTGCTTCATCAAAATCTTCACATTCGGAAGGACCGAAAAGTGCCCAAAGCTCTTCCTTAAAAGCATCGCATGTTACTATTTTCCCCTCTTCTTTGTAAGCTAGGTGTAGTCATTGCCACCATTGATTAGCCTCTCCTTCTAGGAGGAATTAAGTCAAGGGTACTTTTTGTGCGTGCCTTGATATTCGAATAATTGATTGACTCAATTAAACCATTCTGTTGGGTCGTCACCCGAATACCTTGGGAACTCAAAATTAGTTGTCTTGGATATGAACACATGTGGACCACCTTCCATGCATTTGCGATGGTCTTCCTCATTACTACTGAATTGGTCGCTGCGGTCATTTTTTCTGCTGGACCTTGCTTTAGTGGTAAGCAACACTTCAGGTAGCTTGTTGATGGTCTCTTCAATATGACGCAATTTCTCCAAGCCTATTTCCATTATACTCATTTGATCTTGAACTCCACCAAGTCTAACCTCTAAAGCCTCGATCTTTTCTTTTTTGGATGCCATTATTAAAAGCTCAGATACTACTGATATGTCCCGGTCAAAGTTGATTCCAATTGTTAAATAAAAAATGATTCTCTTATGGCGAGAATTAAGCCACTGAATTGGATGAAATTACTTGTTGCCTTCATCTATTCAATCATGAATGTTTAACAACACAAAAAAAAAAAAAAGGTTAATAAATGTTAAAGAAAAATTATGATTTGGATTGAAGTCTTCTTATAATTTGAGTTATATTGATCTTCCTAATATTTGTTTACACGGTTATCAAATTGAATGGTTAAGATTTATTTTCTTATTAATTGAATAATTAGATCAAAATTCAGAATATAGTTCAGATCAATTCATGAGACAATGTAAATCCATTTTAATAAACTAAGGGCATGTTTGGTTGCTGGGCCAAGAGTAGGACTAGACTAATTTTCAGGATAAATTTTTTTATTCTATTAGTCCCATTTTTCACGGGTCTAAGTAAGTCTAATTCTCATATCTTATTTTTGGCCAATTTTAATATCAATAATTTATTTAAGCTTGCATTTAATCTAGGATTAAATATCAAGACTTTAATTCAATAATTTATATAAACTATTATTTAATATTAAACATAAAAATATTCATTTATTTATTTATAATAACATTGTTTACTAATTATTAAATTCAACCATAAGTAATATAATTTAAAAATAATTAAACTAACTAAATACTTATTTTTATTTCATTAAATTAAATTTAATACAACTCTATCCAACATTATATGAAACAAAAGATAGCATTATATACAAATCCAACTATGATGCAATTGTGATATCATACCACAGTTATTTTCAACCATTTGATTTAGCTATGGTGACAACTGTGGCTGGATCTAATGACTGGGTGTAATTATGGTATAGTACCACATTTGCACTATTGTTTTGTCCATACACACACGCACGCGCGCGCGCGCACACTCACACACATATATATAATCAAGCAATCCCTATCTTACATGTATGTAAGATACATCTTCCTCACATGAACAGTGTATGTGTGGGATTCACGTGCTATTTATGTGAGAGGATGTATCTTACATACATGTAAGATAGAGGGATCTATATAATCAAATCTAATCTCATTAAATTTAATTCAATCTAATTCTAAAAGACAATCTAATCAATCCGATCTTCCAAACGTATCATATGGAAATGATTTGACCAACTAAAAAAAAAACTTAACTTTCAAGATTAGAATCCGCATCGTATGGCCCAGAGCGCATCTTTCAAACAATAAAATACAAAAACAAGTAGGTGATTGTACGAGATCGGGTTATTGGAAAGACTTATAGAGTTCGCATTTTTTATTCTCCCCTTTTAATTCACTATCACGGTATCAGGATACTACTGACAGAACCCTAATTCAATTCCCCAGTTATAGTCTAAACTGAGCCAATGTCTCGACGGGAGAGTCGTGATTCCGACTCCAGACGACACCGTTCTCGATTCGACCGTGAACCCAGGTGTCCGTTTTACTTATCCTTTGTATTTATGTTCTCTTATATTGTATGTTAATGGTTATATAATGATGAACTGCAAATGGGTTTCATGTTTAGAGGCGAGCCTTAATTGGAAAAAGTAAATAAATGGAGTTGACGTATGGATAATGACCTATCGTTTAAGGGTTTTTGGTTATTTGTTGAAATTGGGTAGGTGAAACTAATGGGAATTCAATGGTGTTTGAAAGTTTGAATTTTTTTCCTCAACTGCAAGAACCATTAGAAGATTATTATTTTAAGGCGAGAAGGGCAGGCTATTTGAATTACAAATCAATATATTTTGCATGAAAGTATATTATTTTATTTATTTTTATGCTTGGGTTGGATTTTCATTTTAACTTTGAATGGAGTTGTTGGCAGAGTTGGGTAACTTGTGTTAGTGACTAGAGGCTTTTAAATCCTGATGAGGCTTTTTTTTTTTTTTTTCCTTCAATTATTATTATCATCATCGGTGGCATTAGTCCTAAGAGGTCTCGGAGGGATGGAAAACCTGTAGCAGAGAGAGTACCCAGTAGCAATAATTTGGATAATGATCATACCCATCGCCGTCGGCTGCAAGCTGCAGTACCACTTGAGGCTCCGTCAGTGCCTTATTCTAAGGGTGAGAGTGGGTCTCTAGCTAAAGATTCTGACAAGAAACCTAATGGATTTCACGAACAAGCAAAAGGTTCTTCTGATCCAACTGAAGCTCCTCGGTCTCAATCTTTTTTTCAGGTTTTTGTTCAGTATGAATATTCATTATATTCATGTTTTATGTGTGCTTCTCTTTATTGATTGCATGATGTTTGCCTATATGGTGAGTATGTGATGGACTTGCTGCATATTTTAAAAATCTGTAAATGTTTTCTTTACAAGATATTACTGGTTTCTCTTAGAGAAAGATGAGTTCAAATAGTTCCTGGCTATGCTGGTTTCCACCCTTTAGGTAGTGGCAGTACGTGTTTCACATGTAAGTTTAGTGTGTCAGTCTAGAGTCTTGCTGGCTATGAATTCTAGCTGGTTGGATGAAATTTGTACATTTAACTATCTCCATATTTGAAAGTAATGGGGTTGGCGTGAACAAAGTCATAAGACTCTTAAGAAATTGCACCACAATTGGAAGCTTTCATGAGAAATAAACTAGAATGGAAAGATTATGGAAAAGCATGATTTAAACAATTAAAGTATGTGACTATTAACTCATATTAGGGCAGCGCATTGACAGAGTGGAGGAAGTAAGCAGTGAAAAAATTGTGGTTTGCTGGTTGCTTAACAGAAAATGAGTAGCTCCATTGAAAGTCTATGGTATTAAGACATATATTTATCTTCTAGATTGGGACCATTGAAGCATACTAGATTAAGTACGTGGAACGCAATTATTCCCTGCTCTTATGTAGATGGTTACCTGTATGAATATCTGCATACAGCGTGTCCCAAAGTTTATTGAGCCTTGTATCCAGGTTGACATAAAAATTCTTCTGCACTCTGGATTGATCATTTGGTCAATTAAACGTGCTGTATTTTTTTTGAATTTAATTACTTGGTCGTTATTCAGTGTATGCAAACCTTTTTTCTGGGCTGATGTAGCAGGATTCTTGTTCGGCTCCGTGCCTAGAACTATACAAGTAGTTCCTTGTAAATAACAATCTTAGGCTTGCCTGTGCGTGTCTTATTACAGCACGATGAGCGTAGTAATGCCGGGCAAGTTGGTAGAAGCTTCAGTCGCCGAGCTGCTGGTGGTGAGTTTCGAACTACATTTTGTTTTTTTTTTTTGGCCCGTTTATGGTCCCAAATTGCTCCCTTTGTTTCTTACTCTATAACTAATGGTGTGTTTGTGGTGGGATTAAGAAATGAGAATGGGAAATGGGAATTATTAGTAGTGTTTGCTGCAAAAACCATGAAGGAATGGGAATGCAATTGGTGATGGCCCTACAAATTTAGAAAGGAGGAATGAGAATCTCATTTCCATGGGGAGGTGAGAATGAGAATGAGAATGGAGAATGGGAATGAAGAGTGAATTTATATTTGTACCCTGGGTGAAAATTGAAAATTCCGTTTTACCCATTTAAAAATAATAATAACAATAACAACAGCAACAACAACAACAACAATAATAATAATAATTACTATTATTAAAATAATTATTGTTAATAATAATAGTCACAATGATTATATTAAATGATGACAATAATCAATTAAGGTCATTTTAGCAACTTGCAACAATTTATTCCCATTTTAAGATAAAGTTAACACATTTATAGCAATATAACTCATTTTAATTTTGATTCCTATAGCAAAGTAAACAAGTTATTCGTATTCCCATTTTTTTTTCTGGTTCTAGATCATTCTGATTACTAAAAACGCCCATAAATGTGCTTGTGGTGTGTCAGATGAGACATTGAGAGATGAGACATTGAGATACAAGGAATAGTTCATATTCTGATATTCTTTTATTAATTTTTTAGGGGGGTCATTGAGATACAAGGAATAGTTTATATTCTGATATTCCTTTATTAATACTTTAGTGGAAGCTTGAACATTGTTTGTTGTCTCAACCACATATCACTTACAATATCTTTCCTTTTAAGAGCGTGATTGGCGGAGGGATTCGAGGAATCAGAAATATGAAGGAGCATCAGACAAGAAAGAATCTTATGATACACGGCAAAGAGATGAAAAAGCGCAAGCTAAGGGTGATGACAAGAGTGTTTGGAGCCATGATGGATTCCACAAGTTGGAAGCTGATCTACAAGCACCTGCCCGAAAAAGACGTGCATTTAGAGAAGAGAAGATCCCATTGGACTCTGAAAATGCCGATAAAACAGCACTAGAGCAAGTCAACCTCAGCGCTGCTGAGCGACCTCCATTAGGAAGTGAAAGAAGGGAGGATAGAAGCCGCAATTCCCACCATTCAGAGATATATGATAGACCACCTACAAGAGAGAGATTGGCAAACAGGGAAGAATCACAGAGGGTTGGCTACCCATCAAGACAAAGGTATGGTAGTGGAGGTGGTGGTGGTTTTGGTGATTATAGGGGTAGAGATAGATATGACCGAAGGCAAGAGTTTCACTTGGGTGGCACTCAAGGTGACAAGTGGAAGCATGATCTGTTTCAGGAGGCTAACCGGAGTCCAACCCCGAAGGATGAAGAGGATCGGATTGCCAAGTTAGAAGCACTCCTGTCTTCATAAGGAAAAATTGCTCTCAAGAGTAGACTTCAGTTTGCATTACTGCACTTGTTTATGAAATTAGCACCCAACCCAATATATTGTGCTTGAATATCATTTCGGTGCAAGGTTTCCCATCTTTTTTATTTTTTATTTATTTTTTTAATGGGTGCTACTCATGTTGACGACCTTTTTGAATTGGATTTTGTTTTCTTTAATCTCCTCAAAATTTGATATTATGTTAATCAAAAAAATTTTAATCCAAATGATAATAATAATTATAACACTTTTCTCTCTCTAAGAATAATGAGATAAAAATAATATAATATTAAATAAAAAAACTATAAAAAATAACAAAATATTTCTTGTAAAAAAGAATTATTTAAAATACATTTTAGTAATATAATTTATTTTATTTAATATAATTTTTTAAATAAATAATAAATTTTTATTTAAATTTTTATTTGCTGATGCTGTTAATTTACCAAGTAACAATGAATTATTTAATCTCCTTACATATTCGTTCAATTAAATTAATTTTCCTCTAAACGACGTGGTTTCTTGCTGAATTTGATTAGCTTATATTACAATCGACAAACGACGTCGTTCCGCGTATCCCGCCGGAAAAAAACTTTCTGGCTTCTGACGTGAAGAAGGGAAAAACCGCTGCTTGAAGAAGCTGAGACAAATCGCTCGGTCTTAATCTTTACACTTAAGAAATCTTAATCAAACGCAGGAATTAATTAACAGAAGAAATGACATATGATTATCGATCTGTCTTCGACGGCGGAATCATCAGAGCCGAATTCGAAAAGGCCGGAATCAAACAGCACTTCATTCCTTTAATCTGGAAGTACGTATTTGCTTATTTATTCAATATTTTTGCACATTTTTTTTAAATTTCTTTTACTAGTAATTTTGGAGCTCAGGGAGTCTGATGTGATTTTTGCTTTGTGAATGGTTGATGATGATGATGAGTATAGGTACGTGATTGAAAACCCTAACTGTGAATGGGACGAATTTCCATCTTTGCCCTCCGCGGCTTACTCCCTCCTTCGCTCTAAATTCAAGCCTCTCACCTCTACTCTTCATTCCGTCGTCGACTCCAGTGATGACGTCACCACCAAGCTCCTCGTCAAGTTGCAGGTAGGTACCTCAAACAAGTTATGATTCTATGAGGATGATTTGGAAGTGCTATTCCAGAAATTGAGTGTAAGCACTCTTCTGAAAAAGCACTTATTTAGAAAGTGCTTCACCAGCAAATTGCACTCAATTTTAGCTAATATTATATAAAATATGCAAAAAGCAGTTTTAATTGGTGTCTTCTATATTGCTTATTACAATTTTATCTATGATGTTAGTAATGTATCTCAGCTTGTGTTGTGATGGATTGCCAGAATGGGGGTTTTGTGGAGGCTGTGATAATGAGATATGATAGTAGCTTGGGGAAGTATAATGGGAAGCCGCGTCCTGGTGGACCAAGATCGACCTTGTGCATATCATCCCAGGTAACATGAAGCATTTTTCTTGGACTGAAAACTAAAACCAATGGAGCTTGTTTTAGGTGTACCCCTGTTAACTAGTTTGAAGTTTATCAGGTTGGTTGTAAAATGGGTTGCAATTTTTGTGCTACGGGAACTATGGGATTTAAAAGCAATCTGTCGTCGGGAGAAATTGTAGAGCAACTGGTTCATGCCTCCCGTTTGTCAAACATACGCAATGTTGTTTTCATGGTAATTGTGTTTTCCATTTGCTGAGTTGTATCTTTACTGTATCAATCATCAGATAAACGTCCTTGAATGTGTAAAATGAGTTATTATGTATCATTTTGAGGCTGACACGGTGGTTTTGGTTATAATTCTCAAATCTCACCTTGGGGCTTTGGCTCAAATAGTGAAGGAGCAGCCTGGGGTTGGTTTGGGGTAGGTTAAAGTTCCAATTTTGATTATGTAGGAGGTGAAGGTAAGCCGAACTTTCATTACTGTAGAGACATTTTCAAAAAATTGCATCATGGATTGATGCTCGCATTCACTCAAGCATCTAGCTTTTGCTATTTCCTCCTGAATTACTTGATTATAAGCAGTTTCTATTTGAGTTTTTGAAGCATACATGTAAATAGAAAAAACAGATTTTCGTTAATAGCTTCTTTTATATGGGTCCATCCTGTTTCTATTAATATGCATATGATTGTGCTAGGGCAGTTCATAGTGGGCAATCAGCAATGCCTTCATAAATAATAGTAACAGAACTACATTCTCTATCATCCCTTATTGGAGTTTACCTCTGTGTTAAGATGGGTTGATGTGCTTCCAGTCGACTGCAATACAAATGGGCTTTCAAAAGATTTAATGCTTTTTCCTCCCTCTTTATTCTTTTTTATGTTTTTTTTTCCCTTTATTTTAGTTAAATGATACAATTTTCTGATATCATATTATACAAAAGCGAGGGTGCAACTTTGTCCAAAATTGGTGCTCTAATGTAGATGGAATTAATGCACGCTTTTCATTTTCTGTCTTGTTAACAGGGAATGGGAGAACCATTGAATAATTATGCTGCGTTAGTAGAAGCTGTTCGCATCATGACAGGACTGCCATTTCAGGTTTCCCCAAAGAGAATAACAGTGTCAACAGTAAGTGCACAAACTAACATCATGTTTTAGTGGCTCATGAATGTAGACGATACTTGGCTGACTAGCATCCCAATCGCAATTTATCTTCTCTAGGTTGGTATTGTTCATGCTATCAACAAGTTTCATAGTGATCTACCTGGTTTGAACTTGGCGGTATCCCTACATGCACCTGTTCAAGATGTCCGTTGTCAGATAATGCCCGCGGCTCGAGCTTTTCCCTTGGAAAAGCTCATGAATGCACTTAAGGAATACCAAAAGAACAGGTAGGCATATATTTACCATTAATTTTCCCACTAATTAAGTTCAGATTGTTCTTTTGTTTTCCTGGAATCATTTGAGCCTCATTTAGAACTCATTTGGTATTTCAATTTTTCAGTCAGCAAAAGATCTTTATCGAGTACATCATGCTTGATGGGGTGAATGATGAAGAGCAGCATGCTCACCAACTTGGCAAATTGCTAGAGACATTTCAAGTGGTGAGAACTTGAACTTAACAGCTGGGAGTATACGAAAGACATTTTTATGTTACATTTCTGCTTGATCGGAACTGCACAATTTTTCCAGTTTGACATTGACCCTCTCTCTCTCTCCTTTTGATTACTTAGCCGTATTGTGGAATGTCTAGCATATGTTTTTTATGATCATATTATGATCATCAGTACATTACAGCTGTATCACTCAATACTTCTTTTTCTTAAATCTTCTTCTGACCGAGTGCCTTGTGAAGCAGGTTGTGAATTTGATACCTTTTAATCCAATTGGTAGTGCCAGTCAATTCAGAACTTCCGGCGACAATAAAGTATCAAGTTTTCAGAAAATTCTCAGGGGCTCCTATAATATCCGGACAACGGTTCGTAAGCAAATGGGTCAGGATATAAGCGGCGCGTGTGGTCAGCTGGTGGTGAATCTACCTGATAAGATGTCTGCTAAGAGTACCCCGCCAGTGACGGATATTGAAGATCTTTGTATTAGATAGTCAAACTCCTCCAAAGACCCACTTCATTATCTCCAATTTTTGTTTCATAATTATTGTTATTATTTATTTATGTTCTTTTTTGTGTTTTTGTGGTTGTGTTTTTCGGCTGTGCCCAAATGATGAATGAATCTCAAATTTCACAGTTCATTATTCATAACAATCCAAACACGCTATACAATTGCAACTACGGAAAGGTTATGTGGCCATCATTACAATTGGTTTCAATGAGCCTGACCACCGTAAATATAAATTACATGAATAAATAATAATCTCAAGCAATTTTCTTTCTCAAATTCAAGAAGTTATTAGCTTCAATGTTCATCTGCTGAGGACAAGAATTAAACCTTGAGCCAGTACCAATAGCCTGAGAAGGAGCATTTACAGAACCTTTGATAGCGCCACTAATAAATTCAGCTCCGGATCGTTGCCCTGGAAATTCCACAGCAGGCTGCTGAAAATCTGACCTTGCTCGCCGGTGGGAAGATCCCTCAAACGAGTCTCCTCCGATTAACAAATGGTAGCTACGACTCGAACCCACAGAGAAGCTGCGGTAGCTGTGGTGTGGCTTTTGCTTCTTCATCGCATGGACAAGATATGGAATTAGCCCTTCCATTATAACCTCTTTTTTTCCTTCTTTGATTAGAGTTAGCTTCAAAGTCTATGAAGTTTTGGTTTGCCTATGACAAAAGTATTATGAACAAGTTCATGTATTTATAACCATGAAATGGTTCGATAAATATATTGGGATAAATACAATTTTGCTTTTGTCAAACATAATGTATCCTTTTGACTTTGGTGCTTACAGTTGGCAAATTAGATAGCAATTGAAAGTCATGGCTATTTCTAGTGCCCGAAACACGGTGTCCGTGGGAAAAAAGATGATCATTTTTGGTTTGACCATCTGACTTGTGCGTGCACAATTATCACGTTATTTAGTTTTTTAACAAGAGGGGTAAAATTTAATAATTGAACTTGCCTAATTCTATTGTCACTTGGATGGTATTGGACAGGTTCATTTACAGTTGGCGATTGAAATGGAAAGCAAATTTGACTTGGTGGTGGCGTGTTAGTGGCATATTTTGATTGCCTTGGCGGCTCTAGATTATTGAGGTTTGATAGATATAACTACAAAGTTATAATATTAAAATATTTGATAAATATTAGCTCTATGTCCTGAGAGCTAATTTGTTTTGATCCACGACTTATATGATGAAAAACTTATAATATTGTTACTATTTTTATCAAAATTATTATTTAAAATCATATTTATTACACAATATTAATTTTTATTTTAGAAATTTAATTTTTTTAATAACATATGTTGTTTAAAAGATGCAATATCTTAAAACCAAATAAAACCATAATTCTTAGTCAATTTTAACACGTGTTTGTAAAATAATGCCAATTTATGTTGCACGATTAAAAAATAATAATAAAAAAAATTCTTAGTCATTTCCAACAAGATAAGATCGGAAACATAAGAGCAAATTTTAAAATACATTTTGAGGTTGCTGGGAGTCAACGTCCTAAAAATTTTTTATCGATTATAAGGGTGGAGCTATCTTAACACATTAAAACACTTACTACACCCACGATTTCACAATAATTTTTATTGCCAAAATATTCAGTAAAAATATTACTTTTAAGGACAAAAGAAAAATAAATAAATAACAAAAAGTAAAAAGCCTCGCTATGGATGATACGAATTTTTTTCATGAATGCGAATGGATGACAAAAGAAACGCAAGATTTTTATTTTTTTAATTTCTTTTATGCTATATCTAAACGGAACATTTAATTGTAAACCCTTCAATGACATATTCCATAATCTGTTGTCATTCCATAATCTGTTGTCACAAAATTGTTAGATTCATCGGATTGCTTGAGTGTCAATATTGATATTTAGAATATCTACAATTTTGAATTTGAAAAATAATAAATAATTGAAAAAATACGTGATTAGTAGTCAAGATTTTGGCTATAAATAAAGGGGCTCATTCCCTCATTTGCTCATCCAAATTTGAGAAGAGTTTTCTTGTATTCAGCGAGAGTTTAGAGAGCTTGAAATTATAAGCTCTTGTTTTAGAGTTTTGAGAGTTTGGGTGTATTGAGATTTTGGAAAGTGAGCTAAAATACTACAATACTTATAACTCCTTTTTACTATTAAAATAATTAACAATTTACAATATACAAATAAGAAGTTAGAAGGTGAAGTAAATAGTAAAATAAAATGGTATGCTATAATATAACATAAGGATCAAATGCTATATGAATCTTTAGTTTGTTATAAACTAATTAAAGTACAAATAAAATTTAATTGATTATCTTTTATACTTTGTACTTACAAATGTAAAAATCAAGATTTTTAACGGACGATTTTGGAAGGGATTAATAGGTTCTGCTTTCGGTGACGCAATGGTTGTTATGTTGAAGGACTAATAAAACTATTGCATTCAAAGTTTGGTGGTTGAAACCATGGACGGCATATGGAGTCACTCAAATTATTTTTTAATTTCTCAAATTTTTGAATCTATGCACGCTTTTGTCTTTTTCCATAACAAATAATTATCTATATTTCAAATTGGAAAATTGACTTCAAATTTAAGAGGAAAAAATTAAATATTTCAAACTAATCATTTTTTGTTTAATCAATACACGAAAAAAATAAAAATAAAAAATTATAGTGAAACATAAAAATCCAACTACATTTTCTGTTAAAAGAGTCGGTATACTACTTCGTGTTCTAACGAAAGAATTGGTGAAAAACATGCGAATACCGTTTTTTGAATTCGACCCAGACAATGGCGTGACGTGACATATTTTAGTTGTTTACATGGATGTGTAATCCTTGATTAGTCAAATAGAAAATATTCTTTTTTCACTGAATATGAATTAACGAGCTTTAATTCAAACAAAAAATAATGAGCATTTTTAAATTAGGCCATACTTAATTATATCATTGCAAAAATTTCATAACATTTGACAATAACATAGTACTATCATGTGGGTGTGTGTGTATATATATTTCTATTATCCAAGAATTTGTAGTTAACACAGTAGGAGGCCGATAAGAAATAACAAAAATACATAACAAAATTATATGTAAAATTGGTACTTAATAGGTGCAGAACCTTGATCTACCGCTTATATAATGAAAATTTTATTATTTTTTTCATAATTATAAATTAAAATTTGTACTTATTATGTATTCACAATATTAATTTTTATATCTTAATTGCAGCCATTGCTCCACTGTACCCAAAGTCCTTGAAGAACATCTCCACACATAATTATTAGTCAGGAATTACTTGATGTCTCATGTCATTATGTTCAAAGACTATTGTGGTTAATTGTCACAGAGAAATTCTATAGTACATCAAAGGTTCCTGTCACAATTTGATGTAGAATCATTGGCTAATAATATCTAGACAAGTGACAAGAGAAATTTAAAAAATTTCAAAACAAAAATAACATATTACCCTCTTTTCATTATCCCTCCCAAATTCTCAATTTTTGAAAAGTTAAACAGACAAAACA